>NW_027454371.1:52500-83271 GCF_040206685.1 Ascaphus truei | reverse complement strand
AGGTTATGAAGTTGTTATTAAGTAAACAAATTTCACATCACTTCTATAATTTCATTTTGATACACGATGAGAATAAAATCCAAATAAAGTGTAGCAATAGTTTAAGTAAATACAATAGCATCTAAAAAATAATGTTCTTTAAAACAGAATTGGCAATGTCTGGATTTAATGTACAACCATGCTGTACAATTAACCCCTTGCGTGCCTGAGGGGCCACTAAACCCTGTGTTTATATACTGTACTGTACAGTTGTACTGAAGTACCTTCAAAACAAATAGTACTGTATTGGGGATGATTCAAAGTAATAGTCATTTTTTATACAGCATCAACCCACTTAAAAGTTGAATAAATAGAGTATTTTTCCCCAAAGATGTTTTTAATGGTTTTCAGTCCTTTAATGAAAATCACAAAGTAAAAAGTTAAATATTGTAATACCATATCCAATTACATTTAATCAAATGCGTTCAAAATGTAAAAAAATAAAAAAAAAATTGAAACATTTATATAAGTACTTTTGAAGGAAAAGAGAAGAAAAAATAAAAAGAACATTGCATTATTCGAAAGGGATTAAACTGTGAGTGAATGATAAAAACCATGAGGTCACATACAGTATTAGTCAGTAAAAGGGGACAAACAACTTCGTGAAAATCTAGCCAAGCAGTCCAAACCAAGAAGAATTTATCCTCTGAATTTCTAATAGAATGGGTATTTATCTTTGTTAGCTTCAGGATCCATATGCGCTTGAGGAGTGAATCTAATGGCGGGGCATTTATTTTTTTCTAAAAGGCTGCTAAAGTACATCTGGTGGTTATTAAAAGATGTGTAAGAAGCTTAAAATGATTGGATATAACGATCGCCCGAGGGGTGTTCCTAGTAAGAAAATATAGGGATTTAGAGGGAGATCAATCTCAAATATTTCTGAATTTTTTTTTTGAGCTTTGATCCAGTATTTGATAATTACAGGACATGACAACCAAATGTGTATTGATACCAGTGTGTCCACAATTCCTCCAAGAAAGACCTTATGCTATTGCATAGATCTTCCTCAAGGGGGAGTCAAATACCAACTCATCAGAATGTTATTGGTGTTTCCTTAAATGTGAGTTAATATAGAACTCTTTTTAGATTGTTACCATATCTGTGTCCACTCCATCGGTTAGTTCGGACCCCAAATCCTTAACCCAATAAATAGCATAATCTGGTTTGTAAGAGTCATCAGTAAATGGTTGGAGCTTATATATTGATGAGAGTGGATGACACAGTCCAGCATAGTTCAATTAAAAGGTCTCAAGTGGAGTCTTTACCATTGGGTACCTCTCTGAAAATACAACTGTCACACAAGATCAGTACTTTTAACACCTTTACCTTCTGGGATCAATTCACTAGGCAGGACAAAGTAGTGGAATAAAATAGGTTTATTTTGGTGAGACCAGCAGACACACAATGATACACAAAATACAGCAAATACACACTTACTGTAACTGGGAGTCTGGGGGGAGTTTCAGGACGCCTGCTTCAGTAGGCTTACCCGTTCCACTCCACATCCAGAACCCTAACAGTACTCTTTTCGGGTAGAGAAATCTGTCTTTCCCCGCTGACCGCAACTTAGATGAGAAGTAGAACTTGGCCGCGATCTGATAACTTGTCTTCAGCAAAACTAGGCTTCTCTGGCAACTCTGTGCCGAGTGCTTTGTTATTCTGAGCAAAGCACTTTTGAAAAGACCACCAGCGCCTCACCGGACCAAGTCTCAAGTCTTGTTCTCTGATCGGCAAGTCCCCTTAAAAAGACCTCAACTGTTCTATGTTCAACATAGAGAAGGGACTGGTGACAATCAGAGCACAGATCGTAGCTGTAACAGCCAATCAGAGCTGGGTGCTCAGCTGGCTGTACATGTCAGAGGAGGGGATGATTCGAGGAGACTCAGGATGCCGGCAAGCAGGAAATTCAAACTGGCCAATGGGAATCGTGCCTACTAGCAATGTATTCCCCTTGCCAGCCCTATACCTCCCACTGGGTAGGCTCCACTGAGTCTGGGCGAACAAAACCTTTGTCTCAGACCTGGTACTCCACCCTTCCCCACACCAAACGTTCTGACACCTCTTGATCTCCCTTCTCCTATTTGATCCCTCATCTCTATGCAGAATCCTAGCTACTTATTAGGATACCAGGACTATCTGTATAGAGATGGATACACATTTTAAAAGTACATATTTTTTACTCTAAACTGGGCTTTGGAATACAACTGTTACACTAAGCATGGCGGTCGGGATATACAATATTTTAAAGGGAAGATATTAGGGAGACAACATGCATACGCGTACCCGCAGACCAGATGCGGTCTGCAGGTAAAATGGGGGGACAACCAGATGGGGAATAAGAAGACGGGCACATTTTTTGAATTATAAATTTGAAAATCCATCAGGCCCTGGGGATTTGTTTCAGGGAGCTAATCTCCTCTGCTATCTCTTCTGGCGTAATTAATTTGTTTATGTTATCTTGCTTGTGCTCAGGAATAGTGGGTAGCCCTGAATCAGATAAATATTTTTCCAGCTCCTTTCCATAGTTCTGGGATTTAGTTGCTTTTTTTACAATCGTATAGCTTACTATAGAAAGAGTCGAACTCTTTTGCAATTTTAACCAGTTTAGACGCTAGGTTCCCCAAGTTGTTTCGAATTTTGTGGATATTTGACTGGGGTTGTTTATGTCTAAGGCGATATGCCAGCATAGAGTCAGGCTTGTTAGCCTTCTCAAAATATATTTGTTTTATCGACATCATCGTTTTTTCTGCCGCCTCAGAAAGGCAAGTATTATGTTCCCCTCTGCGGATGCCAGTTCCCTCAAAAGTTTTTTGGAATTATTATTGTGTTCAACTTGTCTATTTTAGCTTGTCTCGCCTTTTTTCTGTTTGCTGGTATTCCAATTAGTTTGCCTCTTAGGTCAGCCTTGTGGGCTTCCCAGATAGATGATGGTTTGGGACACTCCAGCACCTTGATAAAGTGCTGTTGCATGAAACGCGTAGGTGCGTTCATGTGGTCCGTTTTTTATTGTTTTTCTAGCATGCAATAAATTTGATCATTATTCTTAGTTTGGAGTTGCCTGGCTATTTTTCCTCCTCTGCATACCAGAAGCAGAATTTCCCTGTGCTACATCTACTGCTACTTGGAATCTACACCTGGATGAATTGCACGCCACAGACGACTGGAGTGTCCCTCGGAGTGTACAGGTAAAAAGCCACAGTGCCTTAAGTTAAATCCTGTATACAAAGGAGATTATGGTACATATTCTCATAGACTGGATGGATGTTTATTGAAGTGTCAATTGATGTGGGTGTCACGTGGACTCTACTAGACACTTATTCCTTCCAGTCCAACTATATTATCACTTTGTGGACACTCCATTTTCATCTGGACATTTATCTCACATGTTTTCTACTTAAGGAACCGTGTCTGATTGCTGAGCATTACACTCACTCTTCTACTATCTTACCTCCACTGGAGCATGATCAGACCACATTATATTTTTTATATGTGCTAAGTGCACTTGGGTAATTAGGGGGGAGAAGATTAAAATATAGTCTAATCTGGTGTAAATTCCATGAGGGGCTGAGTAGAATGTGTAGTCTTTACAATAGGGATTTAATTCTCACCACACATCAACCAGGCCAAACACCCTGAGATATTCTATGAGTTTCAGATGTTGTCTGGGCTTTGGGACATATGGTTCTGTGGCATTGGGGCTGACCTGTCTAATTTTTTGTTCAGGGTCGTGTTAAAGTCCCCACCTAGTATTATTTGGCCCTTTGCCACGGAACCCAACTCTTTGAAAAAGGCGGAGAAGAATTTGGGAAGACCAGAATTGGGGGCGTAAACATTAGTGATTGTCAACTCCACCCCATGCAAGGTACCCGACACAATCAGGTATCTCCCCTCAACATCGGACACCTCTTTGATCGGGGTGAACAAAAACCCTTTATGGAGTAGGATCGCCACTCCTCTTTTTTTAACCGGAGCTGAGGTTACAAATATCTACGAGAAGTGTTTACCATAAATATGTAGGGGATCTGACCTGCAGCTTTCTTGTAGTCTGTTAGCGTAATCCTCTCTGTCAGCCTTAAACATTCACCTACTGCACCGACACACTTTATTCGAGCAAATACCCAGTATGTACCTGGCAGATACCTGGAATGCGCCGCTCCTCACCTCTGACAAGCCCCGTTGCGTTTGCCTTCCCAGCCTGGGTTCATGCCTGGCTGACGGGCGGCTGATCTGTTAAATGATAATGATTAGGATTTAATAGGCTGCAATGCTTCGCGTGTCTACCAGATGGCATAAATTCATGAATTGTAATGCAGTATATATATATATACTGTGCAGTATTGCAGCCAGTGGGAATAAAATGCTTCAATCCCTGCCTGGAAAATACCTCAATGCACTCGGGCAGAAAACAGTCACAAACCTCAATACACCCGGGTATACCCGAATTCGTGGGACTAGCCGAGCTCGAATAAAGTGTGTCGCCAGTGTACCATTCAATGGAGGGTGATGTCCAGACTGACACTTTGGTGTGTTATACACTGGCGACACACTTTATTCGAGCTCGGCTAGTCCCACGAATTCGGGTATACTCGGGTGTATTGAGGTTTGTGACTGTTTTCTGCCCGAGTGCATTGCGTTATTTTCCAGGCAGGGATTGAAGCATTTTATAACCCGCTAAGAAAAAGGGAGGAAGGAAAACACAAAATGGATGTGTCTCCTAAAAGAATCCACTATACTGCACTACTACTTGATTTAAAATTTAACTTTTAATATATTTACATAAAACATATGTTACCAAAACGTCGTGTATTGTGCATTAAGAATAAATTAAATAATCAATACCTAGCGTCCGTGTCAGTGAATGTACGTTGAAATAGTCTCAAACAACAAATTGTAGTAGAGATTACAGGACACAGGGCGCTAATAGTCCGGGTATGAACCCATCTGGGGCACCTATGAGATCAGGTATATATGTAATTATAAATATAACTTACAAACTCAGTGACTGATTGTGTCATGAAAATACAGCAGTCCTGCTTCAAACTTTAAACCACAGAGCACTTAGGGATGTCTGTTAGAAAAGTATTACCATCCTATATGTATTGAAGTGCTGCTGACAGTATGGTGATGGAGAGTAAAAGATTCACAGCATTGTGAAGCAATTGTTCACAGCATTTGAATCAGTGAATCATTCTACAGCACACTCCAAATAATCATATTATATAAAGAGAGCAGGCAGGCTTGCGCACTGAGTGTTAGTGAGAGTATCAAATTCAGATCTACATAGATAGAGCCAGGAGACTACAGAACACTACATAAAAGCAGCTCCAAGTAGGAGACTGACAACATTGCGCGTCCATGTTGTCAGTCTCCTACTTGGAGCTGCTTTTATGTAGTGTTCTTTTACTCTCCATCACCATACTGTCAGCAGCACTTCAATACATATAGGATGGTAATACTTTTCTAACAGACATCCCTAAGTGCTCTGTGGTTTAAAGTTTGAAGCAGGACTGCTGTATTTTCATGACACAATCAGTTACTGAGTTTGTAAGTTATATTTATAATTACATATATACCTGATCTCATAGGTGCCCCAGATGGGTTCATACCCGGACTATTAGCGCCCTGTGTCCTGTAATCTCTACTACAATTAGTTGTTTGAGACTATTTCAACGTACATTCACTGACACGGACGCTAGGTATTGATTATTTAATTTATTCTTAATGCACAATACACAACGTTTTGGTAACATATGTTTTATGTAAATATATTAAAAGTAAAATTTTAAATCAAGTAGGAGTGCAGTATAGTGGATTCTTTTAGGAGACACATCCATTTTGTGTTTTCCTTCCTCCCTTTTTCTGATTAACTAATCAGTTCACAGTTTGCACCCACTTTTTGGATTACCATTTATTCACTCATTATTTTGTTTCAATTGGTGTGGTTCTGTGATCACTCCCTAACCCTAGTGTTTTCTCTTATTTTATTCCCGCTGGCTGCAATACTGCACAGTATATATATATATATATACTGCATTACAATTCATGAATTTATGCCATCTGGTAGACACGCGAAGCATTGCAGCCTATTAAATCCTAATCATTATCATTTAACAGATCAGCCGCCCGTCAGCCAGGCATGAACCATGGCTCGGAAGGCAAACGCAACGGGGCTTGTCAGAGGTGAGGAGCGGCGCATTCCAGGTATCTGCCAGGTACATACTGGGTATTTGCTCGAATAAAGTGTGTCGCAGCAGTACCTGCACTAATTGGAAAATTAGTAGGGGCTCAGTAACTGCTATGTAAAGCAGATGAGCCAATAAACCTACCCCTATGACTTTTCAGAGATACTATATATAAAATGCCCTTTGGGAGTATGCAGCAAGGAAAAGGAGAAACTGTACATAATACTGCGCTCCTTCCTATAGAAATTTGCTGCAGGTAAAAAGATAGGCCTTACATATAGAAAAACAAAAAGAACGATTTCTGCGCTCCTACAAATTAGGCTATGATAAAATAATAATCTCATGAAAAGGGGTACTTTGTTAAACCCTTTGGCCAAAGCATTTGTAAGCCTGCATGCCACGTTAAGGCATACTGTACCTGTTGCCTCCTCACATCCCACACCTCTTCCCAACTCTCCTCCTGCCTTTCTTGACTCTTTTTCCGCTATCTTGGAGGAGGATGTATCACTGCTGATCTCCTCTTCTCCCTCTACCACTTGCCCTCTTGATCCCATTCCCTCCCATCTCCTAAAACCTCTTGCTACTATTATCCCTATGCTCACACACATTTTTAACTCTTCCCTCAACTCTAGTACCTTTCCATCCTCCTTCAAGCATGCAACCATTATACCATTACTCAAAAACAGCAAGCTTGACCCTACCTGTCCTTCTAACTATCGACCTTTCTCCCTCCTGTCTTTTGCCTCCAAAATCCTTGAACGTCTTGTATTCTCTCGATTGCTACACTTTCTCAACACCTATTCTCTTCAAGTCCCTCTACAATCTGGCTTCCGCACTGCTCACTCTACTGAAACAGCCCTCACTAAAATAACTGATGACCTCCATGCTGCCAAAGACAGAGGTCATTACACTCTGCTCATATTACTCGACCTCTCTGGAGCATTTGACACCGTGGACCACCCTCTTCTCCTTCACATTCTCCATACGCTTGGTATTCGGAACAAAGCTCTATCCTGGATCTCCTCTTACCTCTCCCATCGTACTTTCAGTGTCTCTTCTGCTCACACCTCCTCCTCCTCTATTGATCTCTCTGTGGGGGTACCCCAGGGCTCTGTGCTGGGACCCCTTCTCTTTTCTCTTTACACACTCTCTAATCCTGGACACATGATACATAAATCTTGGCCCCTGCAGATGCACTTACTAGAATTCCCTCCTACTGTCTCTATACTGTATGTTCCCCTACCTACCAATTAGATTGTAAGCTCCTCGGAGTAGGGACTCCTGTTCCTTAAGGTTACTTTTATGTCTGAAGCACTTATTCCCATGACATGTTATTTATATTATTTCTTATTTATATGATTACCACATGTATTACTACTGTGAAGCGCTATGTACATTTATGGCGCTATTTAAATAAAGACATACAATACAATACAATAATGCAGTACCTACAATATATATATATATATATATATATAGTTGTCCCATGTACTGGTGCAAAAAGTGTGAAAGCCCTGAACGGGTTAAATAAAGAATGAGCTTATGTGAGTAGTGCAATTCAAATCTGGCTAAAGCAGTATCATATTTACCTTTACTAAAGAGGCAAACTTGGTGCACAAATTCCCTTTGTGTGAATATAATAAAACTTACACATATTTCTCTCTTTCAGCCTTATACATCCCCTACCATTTAATGGAGGGTGATGTCCAGACTGACACAGGGTTGTATTATACCTGCACTAATTGGAAACTTGGTAGGGGCTCAGTAACTACTATGTAAAGCAGATGAGCCAATAAACCTACCCCTAGTACGTTTCAGAGATACTATATTTAAAATGCCCTTTGGACACACCAGGGAATTTGTGCACCCAGTTTGCCTCTATATTAAAGGTAACTATGATACTGGCTTTAGCCAGATTTGAATTGCACTACTCACATAAGCTCATGCTTATGAGCTTATGTGAGTACAAACATACATGAAAGAACAGTTGTGCAGTGATCTCTTGCAGAAAGTAAATAATGGCTCGTCTGGTTTTGCACAAGGATAATAGAAGTATTGAGCACAACACAGAGGGTTCGTGTTACAATGTGTGATGGAGCACAGAAGTATAGCGTGTATGCTGCCTTCCTTCACTTATTTCTATTCAGACCTGGCAGTTTTCATCATACCAGCCCTGAAACCCCTTCAGGGCTTTCCCACTTTTTTGACCAGTCCCATGAATTATTACATATATATCTGCACCACTTTGAGAAAGGTCCCACTGGGGGACCGAAACGTCGTTTTTTTGGTTCTATCAAATATAAAAAATGTATGATTTACTTACCTGGGTGCTGTCCCTTGATGTTGTGTTGCAACCGGTATCGTATGGTCTATATATATATATATATATATATATATATATATATATATATATATATATATATATATATATGAAAAGAAACAAAGAGACAGCGCACAAACTCCCATAGTGTGAAATAGTAAATTATATTATAAAAAATTCAAGTGGTATTAATATGCACGTACAGCAAGAAAAAATTAGTTGGACAGGGCATGTTTAGGATACATGTTACCGCTCAGCTCGTCAAACAGGATCGCCTGGTAAGTATCAGCTGTGCTCCACAGCTCTCTTGCTTCAGTCGTTTCAAGCAGTCATCAGCAAGCTATAGAGAGCTCCGATAGGGACACACAATCTAGGGACATGTCTGCTTGCTAGAAGTTCCATGAGTATATTGTCCTTATAGAGCGGCTAATTTTAATGCCAAATCAGCAAGTACCAGAAAAAGGCTCTCAACCCTAAAACCTACAGGCTTAGGGAAATCCCTTGCAAGAGCTGCAGACCTCACGGCGCCACTGGCAGCACTACCTGATGTCACAGAGTCCACCCGTAAAGACGGTAGACTCGCACTGTCTCAGTAAAAGTGCCGAAGGCTAACCGGATTAGTCTCTATAGTAAGTGGGGGAGAATACTTGCCAACAAACAGTTTCTGTTACACTCCTACGCGTTTCGTCAGTAGAACCAACTTCATCAGGGAGAATCAATGCATACATCTGTGGGATATTTAAACCCATTCACAAATCCTGATTGGTTGCACAGGGGGAAATAATCAACCAACCAATACATCTACACGTATACAATACAGGTGCATGCTTAATTACACTATTAACATGTATAAACATACTTCAAACTGAATTTAATACAAGTCATTAAAAAACATTTATTTTAAAAACACATTTATTCATTTATATAAAATTCAAAAAACAAAGAGAGGGATAGGGAGTGATCAACTAAGGGCCATACTAATTTAATGAAAATTCGATAATTGTCAGGTGGGTGCAAAAACTGTGAACTGAAGTGAATCAGGAAAAGTGGCGAGCACACAAGGCAGTGTACTCAAAATAGAATTCACTTAGATGCACACCACATACATATAAAATATAAGTTTTATTGACATTACATAAAACATATATTACCAATAATGTAGGTGTAACCAAAATTAAAATAAATTTGACGACTGTCTGTCATCTGATCTAGATATTTAGCCACTTAATAGCACGTTAAACTAATAATCTAGGAGATACAAGGCAGATGCAGCAGTGGTATGGGTAAACCACCTAGGACCAGAACCTAGTTTGCACCAAAAATCCCATATAATGGTAGTACCAGGTAAGTGCATGAAGTTGCAATCATAGGTAGAGAGCTCCCTTAATAAACAAATAAGGGTATAGAAAGTCCTAATATCAAAACACTGCTCCTAATATGATGGTGATACTAGGTCAGATACACATGGTTATTATCATAGGTAGTGTAATCCAGATAAAAACTAGAGGTGTATACAGCAGAACAGGTGAACTACCTTAACGATCAGGTTCAAGTGTGGAAAAGCCTTATATCATGACCCAACACTGCACCTGAATAACACAGATATCACCGCAGATGTAATGAGCCTTAGGAATATAAAATTCATCAACACAATTGCTGCAAGATAAAAGAAACAAAAATTAGCAACATGAAAAATTGTAAACATTACTTAGCTTGTCGGTCAAGAGATAAAGAATAACAAGCTGTAAAAAAAACTATTTCGAATGGAGCATTGGTTTTGAATTAATTCTAAAAAATATTAAATAATAAATAAAAATTCATAACGAATTCATAAAAAATGTACAAGAAATTTATTTAAAAAACTATAATTTTTTTTTTTTTGAAAATGTATTAAAAAATTCCCATGATCAAATCTAAGGACACAGGAACCAATTACAAATTAATATTATTCATTAATTAAAAACAACATACATTATTATGAGTTTAAAGAACAGACGTTATTATGAGTTTAAAGAACAGAAGAGGAACTTCTCATTTAATATAATGACCAAATATCTATTTTCTCATTCAAACCCCGGGGGCCAAAGTTTTCATTTGGTATATCCAAAAAGATTCCTTTTTGACAGGGAAAAGACAGGGATTTCAGTCTGTCCCCTGCTCGTCTATTGAGGTGTACCACCTGTATCCCTTTAAAGGTCATCCCACTACGGTCACTCTGATGGTATATTTTAAAATGACGTGGCACACTGTGTTTATCCAATCCAATTGTAATATTTCTTATATGTTCCATTATTCTAACTTTAAGGAAACGCTTCATACGGCCAATATATTGGAGTCCACATGGGCACTCCAACATACTGTATACACTACATGAGTAGTTTTACAAGTTATGCAGTCATAAGTTTCCCACCGTTTTTGATGTCAACCATGATGCAACTGTGGGGATAGCTGAACCAAGGGCTAGTAAATTTTTTAAATTCTTAGCCTTCCTACTGCTGCGACACACTTTATTTGAGCAAATACCCAGTATGTACCTGGCAGATACCTGGAATGCGCCGCTCCTCACCTCAGACAAGCCCCGTTGCATTTGCCTTCCCAGCCATGGTTCATGCCTGGCAGACGGGCGGCTGATCTGTTAAATGATAATGATTAGGATTTAATAGGCTGCAATGCTTCGCGTGTCTACCAGATGGCATAAATTCATGAATTGTAATGCAGTATATATATATATACTGTGCAGTATTGCAGCCAGCGGGAATAAAATGCTTCAATCCCTGCCTGGAAAATAACGCAATGCACTCGGGCAGAAAACAGTCACAAACCTCAATACACCCGAGTATACCCGAATTCGTGGGACTAGCCGAGCTCGAATAAAGTGTGTCGCCAGTGTATAGATGAAACCTGGTCTTTTATCCAATAAGGCCCCGAAACGGGATCATTGGATAAGATTCTTCAATGTTTATGAATAATTGACTGAATCATATGTACACCTGAATTATAGTTAGTGACAAAAGGAACTTTAATCATATTATTTTTACAGGAATGGTGCTTACATCTCTTCTCACAGAAGAAAGTGGGGTAGAGATAGAACCCAAATGCAGCACTCAGGTTCACGCTCTGTGTGATAAGTGGATGATTTAAAACATAACTTTATTAACTGTACCAAATAGATAAAATAGTGGGTGTTAAAAACTGACGACCTGAAGGAATAATGACCTTCAATACTAGAACCGTATAGGTTTAGGGTCTAGGGTATAGGTGTGTTCTGTAAGATACAGGTAGCACACTGAACATAAATCCTAATGAGGATCTGACCAATCTATACTCACTGGCTCTAAGGTAAGTACTAATGGCTGTAATCACCTATGGCAGACCTGTGGGGCTAAATGGTGGATTGTGTACTCAGACAGTGACAAATAACTGGTATGTTGCTGAAGGTCAGTCTCGTAAGGTAGGTAGAGACTTATAGCTGCAAACAGTAATAGTAATGTCCTTATAAGGTAGGATTGGTGCTTAATCAGGTTGACCTGAAGTAACCTGCTTCTGTATACAGTAATGATGAGGGTATGACCTATAATAACCTCAGTAGCAGTGTAGGCAGGTTAGTAGCACTGTGTGCTGGCTGATACAGAGTAGAGCACATAAACACCTGTAGCTATGATTGGCAAAACCAGTTAAAACAGTGAGTGTATCAAAGATACATGAACTGGTACACATAATATATAGTCCAGAGGTGATAACTAAAGCTCTCAGCTAATTCGTACTGTGATATGTTAACACTGAGTGTATAATGACCCTGAGAGCAAGTATACTCCTAATAGAGTGTACAGTGACCAGTGTCTTCCTAATCAGGGGTCAGGGTACTCAGAATACACAGATGGATAGGCTGAGTGCTAATAGTAGGTACAGGGTCCCCATGAGCTGCTGTCAGGGAGCCCCTGAATCATAATAGTATCCAGCGCAGTTAGCTGTGAAGCAGGGGACCTAACCTAAGCTAAGTACTTATACCATGAATAGAGTACCAGATGCCAGTATTAGATAGGATAAACGAGGCTCAGAATGTCCATTGGGGCACTTTGAGAGCCTGTATATGCGCACGAGCAGGGAGCCACATCACCTCGCAGTCTGAGACTGTGAATGCGTTTGAAATCAGACCCCTGCGCGTGCACGTGTGAAAACAGAGCCGCCGACGCGCGCGTTTCGCGAGAGGCTTTATCAAGGCGTGAGTGCAAGTAATCATAAGTGTACCCTGCTGGTAGGCAGGTCTTTATAGGTCCTTACAAGTGGGTGACATCACTGGTAACCCCTGATGTGCTGGAGCATGCGGGAGGCTGCGCTGGTATGCGCAGTGAGTATAACCTATTGTATGACTGCATGACTGGCACGATAAAGGTGATACTGTCTGGCTAACTGTGTGGTGTGTGATACAGTTATTGGTTAGTCAGATTCAGCACAAAGAGAAAGACCTCAGTGTGCCTCAAGGGTAGTTTAATAGCAGATACAGTATAAGTTACTGTTAGGTGAATGGTGGTCCAGAGGAACCACAGATAGGATCATTTTTACCACTAAATAGTGGTTTTAATCAGGATGTGGAAATTACCTGATGTAAACATGGCACAAGTGGATCTATGATAACAGTCAATGAATGAGGAAGTGTCATGTATAGAACTGGTGACTGAATTATTTACAGAAAGGGGGTGAATAGATAGCCCTCATTAAGGCCATTAGGAGAAAGTGTGCCCAACGTATATATCCATTTTGACTCTCGTTGTAGGAGGTTTCTGTCCCAATCCCCCTTCCTAGGCCCCCTAGTCAGATGGTCAATACCACAGAATGTAATTGCTTTGAGGTCTCCATTATGAAACAGGTTAATATGTCTGGATAGGGGTTTATCAACATTGTTCCTAATGGTACCGATGTGTTCAAGTACTCTCTGTTTCAGACACCGTTTTGTTTTCCCTACATAAATCTTTCCACATTTGCAGATGCCTTGGTATATTACACCTGTACCCACTATTTTATCTATTTGGTACAGTTAATAAAGTTATGTTTTAAATCATCCACTTATCACACAGAGCGTGAACCTGAGTGCTGCATTTGGGTTCTATCTCTACCCCACTTTCTTCAGTGCACATACCCAAAGCACCGTTCATTGATTACTTGTTTGAGGCAGTAGCAGGGGCTCCCCTATCGTTTTATATCTCTTCTCACAGTGTTGTATAATATATATATGTATATAATATATATATATATAATTTTTTTGGGGGGGGGTCTATTGAGGCCTTTAGTGTTATGCGATATTACCTTAATCGACATCGTTGTGGGTTATGATCTTTATTAATGTCGTGAGATTGGTCAGTTTTCGTGACGCTCGGTCAGATTTATGCTGCACCTTCAGGGGAGATGGGGGGGGGAGTGTGGAAGAGAAAAAACAAAACAATTCAAAAGGTCTAGAAATTACACAGATTCTGGACCATGGAGCCCTAACTGTAGGGTATGGGGAGCGGAGTCTAGAGCTATAGAAACTGGGAGGATGATGTGGACTCAGATCGTCAATCATCTCTACCACCGTGCCTGCCGGCAATAGAGGGTGAGGGCCACATCCTGGGAGTGAAGGGGGGGGGGGAGAGAACAGAATCTAAATCAAAAGTGGCCGTCTGGCCAAATATAACTTGTTTTTGGGGACCTTCATAAGACAAACTTCCTTCTTGATTATTTGTTCATAACTGAACCCAAACATCCTTATTCAAAATATTTTTCAAACTATTTTTGTGCCAGAGTTCGCTGAGGTCTAGGTGTCTCGAGGTCTTGTGGTGGTATGATGCCCAGACTCTAGAAAAAGGTAGCAGCTTTTTCCAGATCCTTTAAAGGGTACGTTCGGCCTTTGCGGTTCACCAGAATTTTACAAGGAAATCTCCAGCGATAGCGAACTTCCTTTCACGCAGAAATTCGGTCACCGGTCGCAGGATCCTTCCTTTAGCCAGAATTGGGGGGCTATGTATTGGAACATCTGAAGTGGCATATTTTAGAATGTGTGCGATTGTTCTTCATTGGTCACTCATAGGAGAGCCTCTTTAGTTTCGTAGAAGTGTAATCTGAGGATCACATCTCTGGCCATATCGCCTGATGGAGGCCTGTGGCGCAGGGTCCTGTAGCATCTATCCATTAGGAGATGTTCTACAGATAAGTCCAGAAAGAGGGCCCTGAACAATCACATCAGAAATTCCTCCAGGTCTAGCACCGATTCTGCAATATTTCAAATTCTCAGGTTGTTTTTTCTGTCCCGGTTATCCGCATCCTCCTGTCTCCTGCTAATTTCATCTATGCAGTTTTGCTTGAGTTAGACTTTAGCTTCAGTGGATTGCAGGGCCTTTGCTGTGTCGTCCGCTGTTTCTTCTAGAATGTGTGTGTAAGATCCAAGGGCTGTTATGTCCTCTGTGATCCCCTTTAGGGCCGTTTGGATTTCCGTTTGGACCATAACCTGGAGTCTAAAAAAAGTTCTTCATTATCTTCTTTTGTGAAATTTCTTTCCATCATCTCCTGATCTGGTTAGGAGTCCGAGTATTCTCACTTGCGTGTTGGGCCATCGCCGTCTTGGGATTCTGCTTCAGCGTTTTTTTTAGGAAAATATTGCTGGACCCCTTTCTGCGAGGTTTTGTTGGCTTTGGGGATAACAACGATGATCTTGATCGGGTATTTGGGAACATTAACGCATCCCTGGTTTGTTTTTAGATCTGCCTACTCCACAACCAGGGAGGGGGGGAAATGACTCAAGCGGCTCGGCGTCACTTCAGGGGGACTTTGCCTCCAAGATGGCTGCCTCCCGCCTTAGGCCAAAGCATTATAAGCCTGCAAGCCACATCAAAGTATAACCAAATTTGCAGGCACTAACACTGAACTAGGAAATTTCTCTTTTACCTCTGTTGGAGATATAATGACCGCAATGGGTTTGTCCATACAGCAAAATGAAAAAAACCTACCACTTTAAAAAAGTGGGGAGGGGTGAGCTTTAAACCCGAGAGGAGGGGACACTAACCTCCAAACAACTGATGCCAGTTGAAAATTGAAATTAACAAACATACAATCCCAGCAAGCTCAGAACTTCAAAACCCATCAAAGCTCCCAAACCCCAAAACTCAACTGGCAACAATTTTCAACTGACATCAGTTGGTTTAAGTTCACTGCTCCCAACTTAACTTAGAAGTTTTTTTCATTATGTTGTATGGACAAGACCCACTGCGGTTATTCTCCCTCCTACAGAGGTAAAAGAGAAGGTTCATAGTTTAGTGTTAGAACCTGCAAATTTGGTTATGCCTTGATGTTGGCTTGCAGGCTAATAACGCTTTGGCCAAAGGGTTTAACTAAATGACCCTTATTCATGAGAATATCATTATTGAAGTATTTAACTATATACTAATTACTATATATTTTGTTAAATTGGATGTAGCATTGGGCTTTTCTGTCTTTTGTTGTATACATTTGGCCACGCTCAGTAGCACTCCTTTTGAAATATATATACAGTATATGTGGTGGATGTTGAGGTTCTGAGCTTGCTTGGTAATGTGTGTTTGATAAAATAGCAGTAATAAGAAGTAATACATTTTTTATCGGTACAATATTAACTCTGAACAAATTTGAATGTTTTTAAACCTAGGAATTTACCAAAAAAAACTTATAACTTCCATTTAAATTTTTTTTTTTTTTTAACATGTTCTGTTGACTTTGAATGTGATTGCTCATTAAATTGATCATTAGTCAAATATATGGTTACTCAATATTTGAACTATTTGATGTGACTTCAAAAGGTAACATTTAATAGTGTAAAGGAAATGGAAGCAGTACTGAAGCTTGTTCACTGATGTCAGGTTTAATGAATGTCAAAATTGTGTGATGACTAAATGCTAAAAGCTCTAAAATTGAACTTATGTATGACAGTTTATGATATAAGAAATGTAATCCTTTGATTTATAAGTGGTTTTTAAAACAATCTTGTGATCATACATAGTAATGAAAAGATACGTGACCCTGTCCTGAAAAAAATAATATTAGATAAGAACAAGCATTAACTGATATATAACCAATGTTGAAAAGTGAGTCTGATACAGAGAAGTTTCTTAAAGTATCTTTTTTTTATTAGGCATAGCAACAGATAATGCAATAGTTGGTTTACTCTTTGTGTGAAAAGCAAGCAACTTTGATTACTGTACTCTCGCCTAATACAGAAAAAAGAATCCCACCAAGAGAGTGCATCTGAAACTATCAATGAGACTAACTGTTTCAGAACCCACCTTTTCTTTAACAGAAGTTTATTTTATATTCAAGTTGTTTTTCTGTGCCTCTCTGTAGCTGCCTCTGTCTACGGGTCATCTCATATTCTCATTCCGCATGTTCATTTTCATCCAAAGCCCCTTATCTCTCAGCAAGTGGTTCAGGGCTGCTCTGAGCTGTTATGCTACCTATTCAAGTGTGTAACCCTATAATCAGAAGTAAGCACGCTCAAGCATTGCAGCTTATTGAAAGGTTTGTTTGTGTGTGGTCCAGAAGGTTCTGCAGGTCCACGTGGAGATTTGATATTTCATGTCTTACACATATATAAAACTTTCTTATACGTAAACATTAGGGTAGCCAGACATCCCATATATACAGGATTCTGCCTTTTTTCAATGAATTGTCCTTGAAAGGTGTTTCACGACACATTAATTGTCCCGCATTTAAGGGAGCAATGGGACAATTCAGGGGTGCGCGCAGGTCTTGCCGGCAGGGACAGGAGGAAAAAGATGGCAATGGGTGGCATAAAAAGAAGGTGGGGATGGTGTCTGTAGAGAACAATAGCAGCGGCAGAGGAGGGCAGTGGTTGAGCCCGCCACAGCGGTCTAACGTGGAACTCAATTACAATTCCTTGTGTCTGCCGTCAGGACAAGTTCCACTCCACAGATAAGAACTGACAACTGCAATTGGGAACTTTTAGCAGGGAGTGGGGTTGAAAGATGAAAGGAAGAGGGCAGCTGAGAGATAGAGGGAAGAGATGTGAAGAAATTTAAAAAAGGATTGGAGTGGAAGAAATTGATTGTTGAGGAAAGAAATGGGTGGAGGGATAGAGCAAGAAATTGATGTGGGGAGAGAAAGAGATGGGGAGGAGAGAGAATGGGGGGAGAAAGAGAAGTGAGAGAATGGGACGGGGGAATAAGGGTGGAGGAGAAACTATATGTGTTTTTGGCACTAAGGGCTCCATGCAGTAAGCGCCGAAAAAGTGCAATCGCCAAGGGTACCTTATCGGCATGATTCTGCCGATTTTCCCTCTCCGTATGCAATAAGTGCCGAATCCCTTCCGAATCAAGTCGAAAACATTTGCTCCCACTCTGCCAATGATTTGCCGATCACACACAGATGTATCGGCGTGCATGGCGAGGTGGTGTTAGGTTCCCCAATGAAACTTCTTGCTGAATCTGCCGAAGCAAGCATGTTTTGGATTGAGCGGCCCATTTAAAGGCAGCATGTATTTTTATTAATTCTCTGTGTTGTTGGGAGAGAGAGAGAGACACACAGAGCTGGCCGATTTACATATTTCATATTGACTGAGACAGTTGCGGTGTATTGTGAGAGGTTTGTCCTGTGTTGTTTGTTTACATCTTTGTCTTGTTTTCACTTGTAAGTGTTCAGTGCGATTGTCTTTAAATTTCTTTTCTGTTCTTTGTGAGTGCTAGAGGTATGGCCGCAAGGCGTGGGAAGAGTGATGCTGGTGTGAGTGGTACTGGTAGTCGTGTGAGTACGCGTCTGAGTGAACGTAGGATTCAGGGGAGTGCTGTTGCTGCGAGTGCGAATGGTGTTGCTGGGAGTGCGAGTGGTGTTGCTGTGAGTGCGAGTGCTGCTGGTGGCTCTGTTGCTGGTGCTGCTGGGGTGTCTGGTGGGGTGGTTGCCCACTTTTGGAGTCTCTTCCATTGGAAGAAGGAGAGTCCAGTCAGCAGCAGCCAACCTCTGGGCCTGCACGTATTCGGAAGAAACATGTGGAGTGGCCACGTAATCCTCGGTTCAATGAAGAGGAAAACACAGTTCTTGTCACAGGGATTCTGGAGCACTATTACTGTCCGTATGGGCATTTACTAGGTAAGTCTATCTTTGCATTGATTCTTCAAAGACATGTTATCCTAGGTCATGTGAGATGTCATAATATCAAAATATTATTCTATAATATCTATCAATTAAACTTAATTGTTACACACATATTCCTTTATGCTTTAGAACGACCATAACAATCAGTCTAAAAATGTTGCCAAAGTTCATACAATATTCATGCAAGCTTCCTTACATTTGTATGTTTACACGTAAATGCTCATGTGGTACACATATTACACCTAAACCAGCATGTTTGGTATCTCTTGGAACAGCTAGCAGTTTAGGAAACTGATCGTTTTTATAATAATAATTAACGTCATATATTTTGTATGTATTTCAAGGGCGGACAAGTTCAGCATCAAAAAAAGAAATGTGGGATCAAATAACCTTGACTGTGTCTGCGTGTGGGAATCATGTCAGGGACCGGGCGAATTGTCGGAAGAGATTCGATGATTTCAGGGCAAATTTAAAGAAAAAAATACAAGCATAACAGATGCATGCTTCTGGCACTTGAGGTGGGCCGCCAGCACAATCTCTAATCTTAACACCATTGGAGGAGCAGATGCGGGAAAAAATTCTTCCTGTCGTCGTGGAGGGTTTGAGCCGGGGACAGAGATATCGGAATTTATTCTGCTCCATTTCCACCAGGTGACAAATGTTACTGTACTAGGCGTGTCGTAGGTTACAGTTCTTATCTATATTTCCGCAGAAACTTATACTTTCTTCCCAATATAAGCTTACCTACATATATATCTTTATATATGTCTCTCTCTCATATCTATCTATCTATCTATCTATCTATCTATCTATCTATCTATCTATCTATCTATCTATCTATCTATCTATCTATCTATCTATCTATCTATCTTTATATCTAGTTGTCCTACAAAAAGTAAAAATTAATATATATGGTGGCAAAAGGTGGAACTGAGTGCTCATTTGCATGTCATTTCCCAGAATCCCTTGCTGCAGTGAAAGCGCTGTATGCTGGGCGATAATGGGGAAAGACAGGGTTGCAGACCTGTCTAAGACATGCAAATGAGCATACAGTAATATTGACAGTTGCTATATATATATATATATATATATATATATATATATATATATATATATATGAAAAAATCACACTCAGTTGGCACACTGTAAACAATAGTAAGATGCTGATGCTTGCCCCATATGCACATGTAAAAAATAGATTTTACCAGATTGGAGTCCGGAAAAAACGAGACAGCACACAGTCCAGTAGTTCCAATGAAGTTGTATTCAAAGTAACATGGCACCACCTCCAACGTTTCGGTCCACTCAACGTGACCTTCCTCAGGGTCGTGCAATAAGTGAATGCTAATCCACCCCCTTATATACCCAAACAAATCAAAATTTAAATTAACTCACCCGTGTAGGGGCAACATTGCCCGCGAAACTGCGCCGCTGTGACACGCATGCAAATGCTGGAACGCATCGCCATCTTGAATTTAGTAATGTGGATCATCCTATTAAACTACGGTGGCCTCTATGGTCTACCTAGTGGCAGGATCGCGCATGCGCGGACTCCTCATTGCCCCTTATGCCGTGACCCGCAATGAACTGCTGGAACGCATCGTCATATTGTATCTAATGCTTCTGCTTAGCTAACACAACTACGGTGGCCCAAATGATGCCTGTAGCCACTACAGTGGCGGTTCGCGCATGCGCGAACCTCCCCAGGCCCCTCAGTGAGCAGAATGCAGTAGAACACAGGATCTTTACAACCCTAAATCTGTCCCCACTACGCGCATCAAGGCGCCTGCACACAGACACAACTCAAAGGACATATATGTGGATCTGATATTATGAATGCCCAAGCTCTATGAAGAGGGGCTCCTAGCAAATGGGACCGCTTTAGGGAGGGTCTAGTACGATAGCACAATAAAGCGTATTGATATGTGTGTAGTTATTTGCTTGAAAAAATAAGCAAAAGGACCTGTTCCAGCATGAGAACGCATGGCACACACAGCAGACATGACAAAAACCAATTCAACAACAAACATGTGAAACACTGTGTGCATCACAGTGAGGTATATTGTTATTAATGTCCCACACATATCAATACGCTTTATTGTGCTATCGTACTAGACCCTCCCTAAAGCGGTCCCATTTGCTAGGAGCCCCTCTTCATAGAGCTTGGGCATTCATAATATCAGATCCACATATATGTCCTTTGAGTTGTGTCTGTGTGCAGGCGCCTTGATGCGCGTAGTGGGGACAGATTTAGGGTTGTAAAGATCCTGTGTTCTACTGCATTCTGCTCACTGAGGGGCCTGGGGAGGTTCGCACATGCGCGAACCACCACTGTAGTGGCTACAGGCATCATTCGGGCCACCGTAGTTGTGTTAGCTAAGCAGAAGCATTAGATACAATATGACGATGCTTTCCAGCAGTTCATTGCGGGTCACGGCATAAGGGGCAATGAGGAGTCCGCGCATGCGCGATCCTGCCACTAGGTAGACCATAGAGGCCACCGTAGTTTAATAGGATGATCCACATTACTAAATTCAAGATGGCGATGCGTTCCAGCATTTGCATGCGTGTCACAGCGGCGCAGTTTCGCGGGCAATGTTGCCCCTACACGGGTGAGTTCATTTTAATTTTGATTTGTTTGGGTATATAAGGGGGTGGATTAGCATTCACTTATTGCACGTCCCTGAGGAAGGTCACGTTGAGTGGACCGAAACGTTGGAGGTGGTGCCATGTTACTTTGAATACAACTTCATTGGAACTACTGGACTGTGTGCTGTCTCGTTTTTTCCGGACTCCAATCTGGTAAAATCTATTTTTTTTATATATGTATATATATATATATATATATATATATATATATATATATATATACATAAATTAGTGATAATCTATGTTACACCTATAAACAGGCCATTACTGCCTCATCAAGTCTTGCATGGAAGATAGTGCATTCAAAGGCAAACATTCCTAATTTGCACAAACACATTTCGTTATGTTTAATTAAAGCTCTTTTTTTGCCTCATGTAGTATACTGAGAGCATAAATAGGAACATGTACCATATGGTATTTAATTGTGTTCATATGTAGCTCACGTCAGATTTGTCTTTCGCTCATGTACCAGTGTGTGAAACCAGCTGCAATTAATATGTAATCACAGCATAGAGGAGAACACAGGGGGTGGGGTTGGGCACCGAGCCAGATCACAGGGTCATGTTACGGTCAAGTCTTGTGGGACGCCTTGCAGTTGGTAGAAACAAATAAAAGGTCAGGGTGCTGTCACGTCTTGGGGGAGGGACTACAGTTGTTAGAAGCTGACAAGGTGAACAGAAGTTCATCACATTAATTTGAAATGGTAATTCTATGAAGACTTTCACCCACCTGGCCACTATATATGAAAACGTACGTTAGTCATTCGTTCACTCATATCTTCTTTTAACCTTATAGATACGCCACATTATCACACCAGTAGCATCTGTGAGCGACACATTGCATGTGTTGATGAGTGTCAGCCACATTGAGCACTACACCTGCTTCTCTTAAATGTTCACACACAGTACTAAAAACATTCATTCACATTTCCACAATTAGGTACTGAATTATAAGCAGAGTCAACTTTGCTGTCATGGTAGTGATGTACATTATTATTGTTAGTTTACTACACAACATATGCAGTGTATGTCCAACAGAACACTTAATTTTACAACGCATTCCTGTATGAACATTGTATGTTGTATGGTTTTTACAATAAATGTGCCAATTAGGTTCACATGTACATTGATGTTAAGATGGATAATGTACAGCTTGGCAGAAACATATTGTCATTTCCTTATGTGATGCTGATATTTAGCCATAAATACTCCCACTACACAAACTTTATGTTAATTATGTACACATGTCAATAAAATTCTTATGTTATTCTTCTATATAGTTGCTCCTGAAGCTCATGTGCCACCTGACACTGAACATGTCTCATCACCTGGCTCATCCAGCTCATCATCAAGCATGGAAGGTGAGTGTATGAGGTGCAGCACATCTAATGTGTACATTTGTAGATGTTAATTTGCCATGCTAAATAAATGCCTTTCACATGTAATTAACTTCACATCAGTTATTGTCACAGAAGATGTAGTTTTTCATGACAACATGTATTGTGTGTGTTGTAAACTATCAGCTAGGAGTTGTGAGGTAACAACAACCTTTCATTCATTCTTCTTTCACACTGAGTTGAAACATCATTGTTACTTCAAGCATAAACTTTTAATTTGACACAAATTAAAAATTATGGAAACATGTTATGTGTTACACTGTGAGAACAACTCTCATTATATTGATAAACAAGGGAAAGTTCCATGGCAGTTCATAATGTCTTTCTTTATTTGTAGAAGCAGATGTTGCCACTCAAGGACAAATTCACTCAAGTGAACATGAAGATGTTCCCACTCCTGGATTAACCCAGCATTCAAGTCCTCCTGCTCGTGACACCTACTCAGCTATTGCAGCTTCTGAAGAAAGAATCTTGGGTGAAGAAAATCGTCGCCATTCAGAAATGATGTCAGTGCTTGAAAGGATGATATCACTGAATGAAAGGATGCATGAAAGGTCAATATCACAAATGTCACAAATTGAAAGAGTCATAATCCAAGTTCCTAAAGAAATCCAAAATGTAAACAGGACATTACAAGCAATAGTTGTGAATCTAAGCCAAGCTAATCAGTTGCAAATTACTACCAGAGAACAACAATTCCACTTTACCCCATCTGAGGATGGATCTTTACATGCTGCTACTTTTTCTCCAGAGTCATCAGTTCTTCATTCCCCAGTTCTGAATGATACCGGTACAATAGGTGTAAGTTCTGTGCAGGTCCCTGTCAACATCCAACCGCTTAAATCTGTTCAAAATCAGGAACGGACACCTACAAATGAGACACGAAAAAGAAAGTTAGGGCAACAATTACTACTAACCAGCTTTTGGAAAAAGATTAAAACACCAAAACAAGAAACTGCTCCAACCTTAGTCGTGCAAAGTTTAGCAACTGGTTCACAACTGCCACAGGCCACACCCAGTACCCCTGAAGTGTAACAGCCCACACCCAGTTCCCCTGAAGTGCCACAGCCCACACCTAGTGCCCATGAAGTGACACAGCCCACACCCAGTGCCCCTGAAGTGCAACAGCCCACACCCAGTGCCACTGAAGTGCCACAGCCCACACCCAGTGTCCCTGAAGTGCAACAGCCCACACCCAGTGCCACAGAACTGCCACAGGCCAGTACAAGTCATACAGTTAAGGCCAAAGTACTTGGAAAAGGGAAAAGGCAAACACAACAGCCAACAAGCAGGCCTGTGACTCACTCTCAAAAGGATAAACAAAAATAAATTATCACATTCACTAAATGTGTTGGTGCCCTGGTGGTGTTTACTGCAGACTATTTCATGCATAGTGTATGTATGATCATGTACAGATGCTTGATAACATTCAAGTATGTCCTTGTACACATGAATGTTTAGAAATGCTCACTGACTGAATTAAGGCATATTTAATAACATATGAATATGTATTAATCATCAGTTGATTAATGGTACAACATTACACACTTGCCATGTTTATAGAAGCTGACATTCACTCAGCTCTTGCTCAAGATTAGATGTTTGTGGGTTTGTTTGGTAATGTAGATAGTCATTTCATGCTAATATTATTGACATACAACTTTAAGTAACTACCCATATAACAGCATACATTTTGATGTTGTGTTTTCTGGTGTCTTAACTCTGTTACACATTACTTACCTTAATCTTCTTTCATAGTTCATAATGTTGGCATGTGATCATGTATGATTTTTGGTTACATAACAGATCTGTTAGTGTGTATGAATATATCTGTAGTCTCTCTGTATCTCTATGGATATATGTACACACACACACACACACACACACACACACACACACACACACACACACACACACACACACACACACACACACACACACACACACACACACACACACACACACACACACACACACACACACACACACACACACACAGTGTCAGTTAATATAATATATAATATAATACACAATATATATTAACTGATACAGATTATATAAATATATATAAATATATATATATATATATATATATAGAAAAAAGGAAAGAGAAAGAAACAGGCGCACACCTAGTGCATTACCACAATAAAAATGTATTGAATGAACATAAAATTTTACAAATGCCCACTCACAAAAGTACAGCAAATATAGGCGTGTATGAGATAGGCTCTCATGTGCCATGCTGCTCGATCACCAGCGTCCATCCGCAATCAATGGCGTCGTCACGTGAGTCACCTCCGTGGAACCGGATCCGGAAGAGGGGTCCTTCGCCTTCGGTGTTCAATCGAATAGGTCCCTCCAGGAAACAGAAACCTCCAGTGTAACTGATGTGTTAGGTTGTAAGCCGGGAGAGCAGCACACGGGAGCCAGAGTTCTACAATCAACCTGCAGCAATGTTCGTGGGAAAATGGCGGCCAAAATCTAGCCACGCCCAGGCCGGTTCCACGGAGGTGACTCACGTGACGACGCCATTGATTGCGGACGGACGCTGGTGAACGAGCTGCATGGCACATGAGAGCCTATCTCATACATGCCTATATTTGCTGTACTTTTGTGAGTGGGCATTTGTAAGATTTTATGTTCATTCAATACATTTTTATTGTGGTAATGCACTAGGTGTGCACCTGTTTCTTTCTCTTTCCTTTTTTCTAGAAATCACTAGGGACTGGTGATCCCTTCGAAACGGGCTGCAAGAAACCAAAGACGCTACCACTGGAACAAGACTTTATGTATTGAAGGTTTTTTATTACATTTTTTATTTTTTGGCAATTTTTTCTATTTTTTACTTAATAAATATATTTTTTAGATTTTGTATTTTTACTCTTTAGGGTCAATTGTCAGGAGATTGTATTGATATTGTATTTTTAAAGTTCAATCATAGTGTACTAGCCTTACTCTAGCTGCCCCTCTAAGCATATTCAATTAGCTACTGCCTCTCTTATTATTATTTATAAATTAACTGGGTTATTTAGCGGCGCTACTTCATATTGTTTTTTCGGTTTTATATATATATACATATATATATATATATATATATTTATCTCTGCCACTGTTGTCAGAAAACAGGCCTTGTGTTAATGAGATATAAATGTTAGGACACTTGCTAAAATTATGGGATCAGTATGATTGAGGCCATAATTCACTCACCTGTATTTAACTTTGAATATGATTACAACAAGGCCTACTTACACACATCAATGGCTTTAGTTTAGCACTCTATATATAATAAAATATATACATATATATATATATAACAAAACAAACAAAAAGATGAAGTAGCGCCTCTATTTTTTCTTGACTAAAGTAAATTATAAAAGAACCAATTTCTAATCATGAATGCGTTTAGTGGGGCGGCTAGATATTAGCTGATACACTATGATATAGACAATAAAAATAATACAATATTTGATTCAATCACTGAATAAGATTAAAATTAGTAAGCTATAAAATATAAGTTTAATAAAAAATACCAAAATGTATAACTATATGTTAGTAAGTGAAAAAATGAAAAAATACCAATTTTTTTTTATAAAAATGAAAAAAACCTCCAATACACAAAGTCCTGTTCCAATGATATTAGCTCCAGGTTCCTGCAGCCTGTTTCAAATGGATCACCAGTCCCTAATCATATCTGAAAAAAAGGAAAGAGAGACAAACAGGCGCACACCTAGTGCATTACCATAATAAAATTGTATTAAAGGAACATAAAATCTTTCAAATGCCCACTCACAAAAGTACAACAATCAATAGCATGTATGAGATAGGCTCTCATGTGGCAACAGCTCGATCATCAACGTCCGGCTCAAGTCAATGGCGTCGTCACGTGACCCTCCATCGTGGTGCCGAAACCGGAAATGGAATACCTCGCACTCAGTGTTCAGCAAGAGAGGTCCCTCCGGGAAACAGTGCCTTGAAAGTCCTCTGTGTAGTTGTTTAGGGCCGTAATGACACACACGAGAGCCAGTATCTGACAGCAGGTAGCAACAATGTTCGTGGGCAAGTGGCGGCCGCAATCTAACCACGCCCTACGCGTTTCATCATCGATGATGACTTCTTCAGGGAATACCCTCTAAACGCCCCTCCATGATATTTATAGGGAGATATTTACACATATTTAACCAATAAATTAACCAATTAATCAAACACACATGGTTAACATCATATATAACAAGTGTGACATGTTATATTGTGAGGACCCCATCGAGTACCAGAAAAGAAATTACATTTCTATTCACATAATTGTTGTGGCTAAAGATTGAAAATAACAACCAAAATACGACAATTTTAATGACAATGTTAATATATTAGTTTAAAATCTAGATGATTAGCAATTTGCTTTTAATATGTAATTGAAGTTCAAAGAAAATATACAAAATATATGATAACAAGAAAGAAAAATAAAAATAAAAATGAAAATAAGAATGATAATATCTATACAATAAAAATATATATACCTATATAATAAAATATATATATATTTAATTAAAATGTCATGATAAGATCTAAATGACCAATATTTAACTTGACCTTAATTCTATCTTAATTAGGTAGAGATAACAGATAGTAAATACCCACATATTAAATGGATATTAGATTTTGTCCAATTCTAAGGAACAAAGATATAATCTATGAAACCATTAACTTCAATAAGTAATTGTTAAAAGTTGAAAATATGCCCAAAAATACACCCAAAAATAAACGGGGTCAGTATGTTTATTTTGCTTATAGATTATAATGTGTTGCATGTTATTTTCAACAAGAAACATAATTACAGAAATTCCCAATATAAATACCCTATTTGTAGATTCCAGCGGGGAGTCAGAGGAGGTGAAGCAGATGGATTCGAAGCAAAGACAGAAGAGGAAGTATGGCATACCAATGTGTAGAAGTTGCTGTGTATAATGTATATTGCATATTGTATTAACTATATTAATGATGTTTGCATGATTTATGTATATGTGTAGTAATAGTGTATATGATGTGATGTACTAATGTTAAGTCTTAATGATGTATAGCTAGAAAATAATATTTATTATGAGTATAACCGTATGAACTGAACTAAAAAAATATATATTGAATATGAATAAAATTATGCAAATGAATATAAATAAAAATATAAAAATAAATAAAATTAATAAATTTACCAAACAATGAGTGACCATTTGTGAAAATAAATCGTACACAGCAATATGCTGTGTACCCTACAAACTGACCTCTCTATAGCATATATAAATCCTCTAATGGTATAAGGTGACTTGTAATGACCAAATGAACGACCATAGCCCAGAGGGAATGCTACGCATTCAAACCAGACCTCTGGAGGAACACCCATTGCGAGTGTTCAAACTATGGTACTAATGTCAATATGGTCATTGTGTCCCTTTGGATGTGTAGTATCCAAAATATACATCCAGTATGTTTCTCTTGTACATAACTTCTGAAAACGGTCTTCCCCCATATAGGAGGGGGGAATGAACTCAATGCCCATAACAGAAAGAGACTTTGGATCTTTATTGTGGTTAGTACATAAATGACGGGAAAGGCTGTGTGTTTGCACCCATGGATAATATTTCACCGATACTCCAAGAACCGTGTACTTAGAGCCCTTGATGTTCGGCCTACATATTGTGTGCCACATTCACACGAAATGAGGTACACAACATATTCACTTAGGCAATTGATGTAATCTTTTATTTCATATGAAGTGCCATTTGAATATGATGAAAATGTATTAGATTTTATTAAATGTTTACAGGTAAGACAACGGCCTCTTCCACATCCAAAGTTCCCCACTTTTTTGGCTGAATTGGGATCAATAATCTTTTTTGTTTTAAGTTTGCTAGGAGCCAGCAAGGTTTTAATACTCCTTGGTTTTCTAAATACTGTTGGGGCATATTCAGGTACTAGATGACCAATTACAGGATCATTATGTATAATGTTCCAATGACAGTTTAGAATGTTTCTAATTTGATGAGCAGATTGATTAAATTATGTAATACATTTTGGTGTATTACCTGGTTTGTAATCCCTTTTTCTGATCTCACGTAATGATTTGGATTTGTTTTTTGATTGTTCTAGTAATGTGTCCCTTTTTATAAGACTACCATCCTGAAATGCTTTTTTGACAACAGTCATGTCATAACCCTTCTCTTGAAATTTTTTAGATAGATCCTCTCCCTGTAGTATGAAATCAGTGTCCTTTGAGCAGTTACGCCTAATTCTGTAGAGCTGACTTTTGGGTACGTTATTTAGCCACTTTTTATAGTGGTTGCTGCCCTAATGTAAATAACTATTGGTCGACACTGATTTAAAATGTGTCCTTGTCTGAATTTGATGCTCTTTACCAATGAATAGTTCCAAGTCCAAAAAGATAATAGTATTTGGATGTATAGTGTATGTGAATCTCAAACCCTTTTCTGGTAATCGATGGGGTCCTCACAATATAACATGTCTGTTACGCCGGTGCTGCCCGCAGACCAGACCCGTCCCCTGTGCTGAGGTGGGACGTAGGGATACACGCACCCGCAGCAAAGGGACCGCGTCCGGAGTGTGGTGTTAGTGTTGCCAGGCCAGGTATAGTAAGGAAGACAATACTTGCCGGTACCGGTAGTAGAGGAAGAGTAGTTATTGCCGTTGCCAAGATCAGGGATAGGAGAGTTGCGGATGGTCGAAGGTATAAGCCGTTTTACAGGGATGCCAGAAGTCACGTAGAAGTCCAAGTAGAGCCGAAGTCGAGAGCCAGAGGGGGTAGTCATCCAATCCGCGTCAATACCTGAGGAGTCACTGAGAGAGCAGTCAAATGCTTCCTTAAAGAACTATGTCGAGCGACGAGTGATGGGAAGCACAGGCATAATAAAGCTGGGCAGGCCAATGGGAAAAGGGGGCAGGCCTGGAGGACTGCAAGGAGTCCTCCCTGATAGGAGGGAGGTGTTACAGCCCAGCTGAGTGTAGTCATTGATTTGCATGGAACTGTGTGATGCTGGGGGCGACGCCTCACTGCAGGAGCAGTGGTTAAAAGTGCTCTGTTAGGCGTGTGCTCTGTAAGCTGGGAATGCATGCACATAACGTCTGGGGCTGGCGTGCGTGTAGGTGTGCGTGCAGGAGGGTGTGGGCGCGCCCAGCGCTGAGCAGAGGAATCGCCGAGGGGAGTGATCCCGCGATGGCGGCAGGGGCGAGGAGCCGTGGAGGCCGGTAAGGCAGGATTGTTTTGTGTGTCATGGGGCTCCCTGCGGAGAGGGAGTGGTTTGTGTGGGAAGCGAGGAGAACGCCGATTCCTGACAATGTCACACTTGTTATATATGATGTTAACCATGTGTGTTTGATTAATTGATTAATTTATTGGTTAAATATGTGTAAATATCTCCCTATAAATATCATGGAGGGGCGTTTAGAGGGTATTCCCTGAAGAAGTCATAATCGATGACGAAACGCATAGGGCGTGGTTAGATTGCGGCCGCCACTTGCCCACGAACATTGTTGCTACCTGTTGTCAGATACTGGCTCTCGTGTGTGTCATTATGGCCCTAAACAACTACACAGAGGACTTTCAAGGCACTGTTTCCCGGAGGGACCTCTCTTGCTGAACACTGAGTGCGAGGTATTCCCGTTTCCGGTTTCGGCACCACGACGGAGGGTCACGTGACGACGCCATTGACTTGAGCCGGACGTTGATGATCGAGCTGTTGGCACATGAGAGCCTATCTCATACATGCTATTGATTGCTGTACTTTTGTGAGTGGGCATTTGAAAGATTTTATGTTCCTTTAATACAATTTTATTATGGTAATGCACAAGGTGTGCGCCTGTTTTTTCTCTTTCCTTTTTTCTCTTTCCTTTTTTTCATATATATATATATATATATATATATATATATAAAATCAGAATGAACAGTACAGGCTTTCATGGCTCAAAAGAGGCCTTGTTTGGTGGTAAATACAACTTCTACACAGCTGACTCAAATAGGCCCTCAAACATACTCACCCAGTAATGTTATAAACTGAAATGAAGTGTTAAGA
>NW_027454371.1:0-50000 GCF_040206685.1 Ascaphus truei | reverse complement strand
CACACACACACACACACACACACACACACACACACACACACACACACACACACACACACACACACACACACACACACACACACATCCAGCATGTCACACACACATCCAGCATGTCACACACACAGACCCAGCATAGCACACACACAGACCCAGCATAGCACACACATAAAGACAGATAGACACAGCATCCTTTGGACACAAGGAGGGAGGGGGGTCGGGCGGGCTGTGGAGATGGTAATGCATGAGGCAGGGGGAGCACTTACTTCCTCTATAAACAGCCCTGGAAAGGATTGAGGACGTCACTGCTCCTGCTCATATAGAGCAAACCAGCCAGCCCAGGCACTTCAAACACAGACCCAGCATAGGTCACACACACACACACACACACACAGCATGTCTCTCTCTCACACACACACACACATCCAGCATGTCACACACACAGACACACACAAATCCAGCATGTCACTCACACACACACACACACACACACACATCCAGCATGTCACACACACAGACCCAGCATAGCACACACAGAGACCCAGCATAGCACACACACAGACCCAGCATAGCACACACATAAAGACAGACAGACACAGCATCCTTCGGACACAAGGGGGGGGGGGGGTCGGGCGGGCGGGCGGTGGAGATGGTAATGCATGAGGCAGGGGGAGCACTTACTTCCTCTATAAAAAGCCCTGGAAAGGATTGAGGACGTCACTGCTCCTGCTCATATAGAGCAAACCAGCCAGCCCAGGCGCTCAGCACACACACACACACACCCAGCATGTCACACACACACACACACACACCCAGCATGTCACACAGACCCAGCATAGCACACACACACAGACACAGCATCCGTTGGACACAAGGAGGGAGTGGGGGGGGGTCAGTGATGGTGCGTGGGCTCCTTATTGGGATCGATGCCGGGCTGGGAGGGGGGGGTTAGTGATGCTGCTTGGGTGCGTGGGCTCCTGATTGTGATTGATGCCGGGCTTGGGGGTCGGGAGGGGGGGGGTCAGTGATGCTGCTTGGGTGCGTGGGCTCCTGATTGTGATCGATGCCGGGCTGGGGGGTCGGGAGGGGGGGGGGGGTCAGTGATGCTGCTTGGGTGCGTGGGCTCCTGATTGTGATCGATGCCAGGATGGGAGGGGGGGTCAGTGAGGCAATGGTGTACTGTGGCAACGGTGTACTAACCTTCAAGCAGAATACAAAAGGAAGGATGATTCGTGTGCGTGGGCTTATATAGAGCCTGTAGCTGGCAAAAAAAAAAAAAACCCTTGCATCGCGCCAAGTCCCGTCAAACCAATCAGGAAGAAGGATTTTGAAAAAAAATGTTTTTTTTTTTTTTTTTTTTTAAACAAGCATAGAACCGCGTGCGCTGCGCGGCCATGAGGCTGAGTCGCCAGGAGGCCAAATCTTGTTGGCCCTGGCGACCTGGCGACCGTATTTGTCGAGCACTGTATATATATATATATCTATATATATAGATATATATATAGATATATATATATATATCTAGATATATAGATATATAGATATATATATATATATATATATATCTATATATCTATATATATAGATATATATATATATAGATATATATATAGATATATAGATATATGTATATAGATATATATATATATAGATATTTATATATATATATATATATATATATATATATATAGATATAGATATATATCTATATATATATCTATATATCTATCTCTATATAAATATATATCTCTATATATATATATATCTACATATCTATATACATATATATATATATATATATCTACACACAATATATAGTTAATTATATATACATAAATATATATGTTGATATATGTATATATATCTAATTATATATATATATATATGTATTTATATATATATATCTATGTATATATCAACAGAGACTAACAGAGAGAGTCAAAGAGAGAGAGAGAAACAAAGAGAGAAAGAGAGAGAAAGAGAGATAAACAGACAGAGAGAAAAACAGAAAAAGAGACAAACATACAGATGTGTGTGTATGGTTACATCTAGTTAAGTGTAACCAGAAATCTGTTCATCATAGCACTGTAGATGATTTCACACACATTGTTATTTTAATTCAATGTGTCTACTTGTTTTGCACATGTTGATTGCCTAAGCCGAAAGTAAAGTTTTGATTCCTGTGAAAAGAGTATCTTACCCAAAGAATTTCAGCCAATTATTGTAACAAATTTCTTGTGGGAGAAAACCTAGCCGTATAACTGCTACGTTGTATTATAACCTTGGAAGAAACCGCGAAGATAACATGTAACTATTCACACATTCAGCAGACATCCGTATGCGTTCAACTTCACACAACGTACACTTGAAGAGAGAAGAAATGGCAGAAGCTTCCACATTGCACAGCCATCCACGTAAATCATACAAATTTATGATTTATGAAGCAATCGAATCAACGCCAGAGAAAAGTGCAAACGTGGCCAAAATCTATGACTTGATCCAAAAGAAATATCCATACTACCAACAACCTGACATAAAATTAAATTTTAAAACTTCTGTACGATTCACTTTATCCGCAAATGAATGTTTTGAGCGTGTCCATGATCGGCTATATCAACGATATGGATGCTGGCATGTTGCGCCATCATTTAAACTTACCATGGAACATGGAACATATCTTCTGTTAAATAGCAGATTTTTGCCTAATACCAGTGACACTGAAGCCGCACCGACTGTCGCGTCTGCTGATCAACCTGCACCCTCCATTCAGCCAGACCAGATGCAAGATGGACATAACTACTATGATATGTATCCAAACTTATATGGGCAATACCAATGTGGATGGGAAAACAACCAACAACTGTACGTACCTCTGGACGTCTTGTTTGAAGAAGCCACTGCCGATCCATATGACGCCCTCATGGAGATGTGTGTGATTCAGGATTCAACGGTTGCCTCAACCATGGATGATATTGTTGTGCCTTCCTGCAGCGAGCAGTTGCAGCCAAATCAGTTTTGACTTCTACAAGAATGGTAAATACAAATTGCGTTATGCCTTTACTCAAATTATATATGTCTACATTAATAATATACACCATTTGTTAGCCAAATGAGTGGATACAGCTTAACATTGCAGACAGGCTTACATGTAGCGTGCACAGAGACATTATTTCCTATAACAATATACTACATGATGAACCATTAGTACACATTGGTGACGGAGTCCTAAATCCTAGATTATTCTCGCTTTTTAAGTATCATTTCAACATGTTACACTAACTGTAACACACACACACCTCATTGTTTAGCATTCAACATATAAAAGCAAAGTGTCGCCCACATATGACGTGGGACCGTGGTCATGTCCCAAGGCGTCCTTAAAAAGGTTTATCGATGGAAGCCCCATCCCCAACCGACGTGCGCGCGTAGGTGGGGTGGTGCATGCACAGCGCTGGAGGCCAATGTTAATTCAGTGGGAGGGGTGTTTGCGTGCATTTCACGGTGCCTTAACATGACGTCACACATCTTTTGTTCGCTCATTGGCTGATCGTCCATTTTTTCCATGGGTACACATCCGTTTACAAAGTTTAGATATGTACGTGTGTAGAAGTGAATTTGTTTTGCTTCCATATCATAACTTCTAACACCCTCCTCCTGTTTTTTGGAGCCCAGGGGGTGTATGAGTTCTTGGGAGACCAGGAACCCATTTCACCCCCTGACGATTCAAAAACCAAGTCTTGTCCAAAGAAACAAAAGGCGCATGTCAGAGGGAAACGAGGGGGAAGATTACGGAAAGGCAAGAAAATTACATTAAACACAAGAAATATTTTTAATCTGAGCAATAAGACCTTAACAGAATGTCAGAATAAAGTTATCAGTAAGGGACTTACCTTTGCTCCCACTATTGGACCAAATAAATTTGGTCTTTATGTTGACACACATAAATTTCTGAGATCACTTACATTAAAAAGATTTTTTATTAATAAAGATGTAGAAACCAGGAACTGGGTTAACACTACAAATAACCCAACAGTTTCAGATCCAAGCACCTCTGAATATATGCATTCCAAATTTAAACCCAAATCACAATTTTTCCCTAAATTTGCCAAGGGGAACCACCTAGAGGTGTTTTTCCAGCTAGTAACTAAAGACTTAGAAACTTTACTTAAAAAAGACAGGCAGCATAACAATCTAACAAGGGAGGAGAGAGTAGCACTAGAGGAACTCACAGCAGATAAAACAATTGTAATAAAACAGCAGACAAGGGAGGGGGTGTCGTAATCATTGACCATAGCTATTATATGCTAGAGTCCAGCAAAATTTTGGGGGATAAAACAACTTATTTGAAACTGAAATCCAACCTCACTACTACTGTATGTACAAAAAGGAACTGCAATCCCTGCTGGAGGATGGAAGAAGACGGGGAATACTGGAGGAACATGAGTTCCCGTTCTTAAATGTTGAGGACCCAGTGTTCCCCGTCTTCTACTTCTTACCGAAAATACACAAGAACCTTACACATCCCCCGGGAAGACCAATAATCTCTGGCATTGAGTCACTAATGGCCAATCTGTCAGAATTTATTGACAGTTATCTACAAGATATTGTTAAACAACAAAAATCATATCTTAAGGATACTAGTGACGTAATTATGCTCCTCAGGGACATTCAATGGCAGGAGAATTACGTATTGGTCACCACTGATGTAACGGCTCTGTACACATCTATAAGACACAATTATGGATGCAGGGCCGTTAAGATGTTTTTGGAGAAAGATGGGAGAATCCCAGAGGCACAGATAGAGTTCCTCATCAAATGTATTCAATTTGTTCTAAGTAAGAATTTCTTTTGGTTCTGTGACGAGTTCTTTTTGCAATTATGTGGAACCGCCATGGGGACCAAATTCGTGCCTAGCTACGCAAATTTACTAATGGCCATGTGGGAAGACCTCTACATATGGTCTTGGGTAGGATTGGACGCGAATTTGGTCACTTGGCGGAGGTTTATCGATGACATCATTTTTGTTTGGAAGGGTACATTGGAAGACCTTGACACATTTCTTCTTTACCTCAACAACAATGAATTTAATCTTAGGTTCACTTCCACTATTACTAAAACCACCGTAAACTTTCTGGACCTCACTATTTATCTATAGAATAATGTTATTAAAACAAAGAACTTTTTTAAAGATGTGGATGCGAATAATTACATCTTGCAGTCAAGCTGCCATTTTAATAAATGGATTAAAAACATCCCTTATGGCCAATATCGCAGACTGAAACGTAATTGCACTGATAACAATGTTTTTGAGGAACAATCTACTATACTATCCAGAAAGTTTGCAGAGCGGAATTACAAACCTGATGTCATCCAAAAAGCATTGGCTAAAACCAAGTGCACACCAAGAGAATCCATGTTGATCCCTAGAGAAAAGAGCACGGTTAGTGATTCTATCAGAGTACCCTTTATCACCCAATACAATAGGGATGCACATAAAATAAATAATATACTGAACTCCCACTGGTCCATTTAAAAAAATGATCCTATCATAGGAACCCTCTTACCTGATAAAGTTCAAATGGTATACAGAAAAGCACCCAATGTTAAAAATTTTGTAGCACCTAGCGCCATGAGGAATTCTACTGTAAATAGTGGTCCTACATGGTTAGATCCCCCAAAAGGGTTTTTTCAATTGCAAATTTTGTACTGCCTGTCATTATAGTTCTAAGATTAAAGATAACTTTCATTCTAATATCACACAAAAAATATATAGCATAAAACAACACTTAAACTGTATGTCAAACTTTGTAATTTATTTAATCGAATGCGAGTGTGGTCTACAATACAGTATATAGGGAAAACCATACGACCTTTGAAAACACGGATTTTGGAACACATTGGAAATATAAAAAGAAAATTGATCACACATAGTGTTTCAAATCACTTTTTATTGGCACACAATTCAGATCCTAAAGGGTTAACTTTCAAAGCTATCGAACAAGTAATGCCCCATTGGAGAGGGGGCAAAGACACACAGCTCTCATTAAGAGAGAATCATTTTGGATGTTCGAATTAAAAACTATGTCTCCATCTGGTCTGAACCTGGAATTTGATCTTAAACCTTTTTTATGAGTGTATCTGTACTAATGCCTTGTTTCTGTTCCCACATTAGATTATGCCTCCCATCTACGTGAATTCATTAGCCTATTATCATGTCATTCCCATCTATAGCTCCCTAACATAGAGATAATTGTTCAAATACCTGTTTTTATAATTTTTATCAATTTTTATATCATTTATATTGTTTATATACATATTTTAATTAAATTGAAGCACTTTTAACACTAATGTATTTCCATGATTTTTGTACCAATTAATTAACTATTTAAACTGATTGCATCTATTATATATTATATATTTTTGAACTCTACATATGTGTGATGTAGAGAGACTAACGATCTGTCTCATTATAGCCCCATGCATACCCAGTTAGTACAATTAACATCTAGTTTACCATCCACCAATGGGAACTTAGCTGAGTATATATGTCTCCCCCATCCACCAAAACGTTACTCCTGATGAAACCGAATAGGTGAAATGCGTAGAGTGACGTTTACTACACTGGCCGGAACCCCTGGAAGCGGATGACGTCACTTCCGGTTTTCGCTGAAACGCATCCGTGACACGCACGCTACAGCAGAGGGGAACCTGAGATATCATCCATCCGGCTGCAGAGATCCACTGCGTGTGATCTAAATGCTTTTTTAACTTTGAAACCATGTGAGTGTATTACATTTCACTTACCTTTTAAACCTTTTGTATACAGTCTGCACTATGTCCAGTCTTATTCTTTACTACGGTCCCTTGGAGTCTATATATCTGTGGCAAAGACTGATTTCCTGATCGTTTTGTGGCATCTACAGCACCCAAAGATACCCTTACGTGCCTCAAACTCTCTCACGTTTGTGAGTATTCTAAAGATAGACCAGTCATTACACTTTGATCCTATCACATACAATATTGCACTATCATTATTTTTTGTTTCCACATATTTTGCACTTCCCGATGATTCATCCCTTCTACTTACCACGAGGATTGACAGAGCAATCCTTCACCGGGTTATAGCAGCATTTCCACATGTGTTTGTATAAGTATCACCATTTAATTATTTAATTATCACTATAATATTTTGCACACTTTGATTTATTTAGAGCGCCACTATTTGATAAGTTTTCTTTTCACATATCATAACTTCCAGCCATGATATGCATACTGCTAGAAGCACCATGGAGGGACATGTATTGAACGCACAGCGTACACATCGTTTTGCGCATGCGCTAAGACTTAGTCCACACATTCGTGACGTGTGCGCGCAACAGACGTTGTGCGCGCACATTATTATGTATACAGGCACCGGAAAAATCATATCAATAGTAATGCCAGCAACGCCATTCGAAAAATGACACAGTTCTGTATCTGTAGTTTTATGCTTGCAGTTTAAACATATACGTTACTTATGCGTGAATATCCACAATCATATAGAGATGTGTTAAGCGTTGTCATGCTGAGACATATATAAATGTGCCATCTTTGAACATCATGTGTTTGCTGTATTTCACAGATGTCACGGATGAATATATGGGACCAATGTATGATTTCTGATGTGCCTATCGTTATATTAGATGATTGTGACGACGAGCGAACAACTATTATAATAAATATGTAACAATGCTTTCAATGATTGGTGCGCAGATTAACAATCACTACATAATGTTATCCTATTATGCAAATATTTACTATGCACATAATTAACATAATGATGTTGCTAAGCACTGAAGTTAGAACTTATATTGTTTTTTGGTTCTTTTCTACTAACATTATATGTATTGCCATGTGATATATGCAACCAACATTATCACTCAGCAAACACATTAATCTACTATATATTATAATCTCACGTGTGACTTGTCAAAGAATGTAAATGCTACATAACAACTCGTAGACGTTGTATCTGAACGTACACAATAACAATAGGGAGGTGATAGAAACTATTGATTCGTGTGCATTTTATATTTTCACCTAAGTTGTAGTGCTAACCTAACATGCATGAGCTCATGAATGTTAGTTAAAGATCATGAAACCATGAACATTTGTGTGTACATTTTATTCACACGACTAACTATAGTTTAGTGTTATTAGTAAACGTTCAACACATACATAGCTAAGTGAGGCCGATGATAAAAGCAACATTATTATGTTTGTTTATATTATTTCACGTAGAAATACATGCATCACACAAATACTACAACACACACACACACACACACACACACACACACACACACACACACACACACACACTGTTGCTGAAATGTGTGCATATGCAAATGTCCACTTCATTTATGTTCATATGTTGACATTAGTTATAAAGGATCATGATCATTATGAATAACTAACGTGAATGAAATAAAAATTATATTAATAACATTGTCATTGTGTTGAATGAATTAGGAAAAGTTGAGAATCCAAAGAACTATACTGTGGAATGGTGTTAACATTTTGACACATGTTACATGAACGTCAAATCAACACACATCTTTCACTTATACATACACATGTGACAATGTAGTAATCAACATGAAGATGAAGTGATACAACAACTAATCACATACATTGCAATGTTAATGATGTTTAAAACATTGGGGTCTTTTTATACAAACATGCATTGAGTGTTAACATCGCTCATGTGCATCAATGGATGTTCTCCTCCCATAATCAATAGCTGAGCAGGGTTTATCCCCTTATCTCCCCCCACCCCTATAATCCATGAATGGATGTTGTTACGTTTGCTAAATTACATGTTATGTAATGTCCCTAATGATTTTAAAAGACACTGCACAATAACCACCAAGTGTAGCTAAATGCACGTACACAATACAGAAAAGACATGTTTCAATTGTCACATCTTTTTCATTACGTTCTGTTTATACATCCTGTAACTATACCTGTATCGAGGTTTGCACATCTTATGACAGATGTGAATTGAAATACATACCATGAGCAGTCGTTGAAGTGATATACCTTGAAAAAGAAAACATGAATGAATATAAATCATTGTCATGACATGTTCATTAAGGTAAGCAACACACAGAATTGACCATTTTGTGTGTGATATGAAACAACATATAGAATACGTCAAATATGATCTGAAATACACAATAGTGTACACATCATTGTGACTCACATGTCACACTGCAAAAGAAACATTGTATGTAACCATACTGCACTAGCTATTAACTATGGACATAGTAGGTTTATTGTGTATGCATAACCAAAAAGAGCATGTACATAAAATATAAATATAGTACACATTATTTTTTCACGTACACACAACACCTTTTATTGGTAAGAAGTATAATACAACCTGTTGATGAATGACATACCGGTGCCACATGCAATTGTCCACACAGCAGAGAAGAGAAAGGTGTGCGAACCATATTCATCTGTTTCCTAAGTGAATGGTATTTGGACAAATGTATTTATCATAACAAAGAATGAATACATCTATGTAGTACTATGAACATATATGTATTTGCTTACATGAAAAAAATGTGTTTATGACATTCAGACGTGTCTCAACACCACTGGCTGTTTGGTCAGTGTCAGCTGGTAAATTGACGGGATGCTCCTCCTCCAAACCCTGACGTATATCTGTTTGTACATTATTGCGGAGTGCCACATTGTGCAAAATGCAACATGCAATTATAATATCAGACACTTTAGCAGACTTATATTGAAGTGCCCCACCAGTTCTATCGAGACACCTACATTTTATCTTGAGAATACCAAATGTCCTCTCTATGACGGATCGCGTAGATATATGGGCAACATTGTACCTCTCCTCTGCTTCACTTTGAGGGTTTGCCAAAGGGGTAAACAGCCACAGCCTAATTCCGTATCCTGAGTCACCTATAATCCATTGTGCACAAATATGAAACAATTTGTGTTAACATTATTACATACAACATTTCCTACAAAACCAATAGTTGTTAGTTAACACATCATAATATGTACTCACCCACAGCCAACCAGGTCCAAAATTGACTTCTTCGAAAGCATGGAAGACTGATGAGTTTCTCAGGATAGAGGAATCGTGACTGGAACCAAGGAATTTGGCTACCACATGCTTAATCTTCATCGTGGCATTGCATACCACCTGTACATTCAGGGAATGGTAGTGCTTACGGTTGCAGTAAGCATGCTCACTCTGACTAGGCGGGATCAAAGCAACATGGGTGCAATCGATTGCACCCATCACACATGGTATCCCCGCTATGGTATAAAAGCCATTCCTGACTTCCAGCCACTCTGTGTGCTCTGTAGGAAAATGAATATAATTCCTAGCGCGTCTATTGAGTGCACATAGAAACTGGGTAAAGCCCGCGAGAATGTAGATTGCGAGACCCCACCCACTATGCCCACAGTTGTCTGGAATGACGCGGAAGCAAGATAATGTAATGAGCACAGCATTTGAACAAGCCCAGGGACTGCACGACCTCTGGCTGTCACAAAATCTAAATCTCCCCGTATCTCTTCATAAAGAGCTAAGATTGCTGCTGAACTCAAACGATAGTGACTTACAATCTCCTCCTCACTCATCCCATCTAACTGGGTTCTCTCCCTGTACAAACGAGGACGAGGCACAACTTCTCTCCTCTCTCTTCTCCTCTCATCTCCTTGCCCTCTCCCTCGACCTCTCCCTCTCCTGTCCGCGTGCCTGTTCCTGTCACTGTCCCTGCCTCTGTCCCTGTTCCTTCCTTGGCCTGTGACATCCTCTCCATCAGCAAGCCTCTCGTCCAATAGAATCTTCCTCCGTCTCATAAACATTCGCATCATTTTCAGGTCTGTAGCTGTGAATGCGCAGGTAATTGCCCTCCTTTAAATACCTATGTGATGATGTCAGGTGACTTGCTGAAGTGCAAGGTGTTACATTAACATATCCAAGTAGTTCACTCCCAACGTGTATACAGTAGCAATTAAAAGAATTATTTATGTGTGTTCACCAGGCAATCATGATATTTGAGAATGATGTAACGTTAAACTTTGTACAAGCATTTATTGTCAAGTATTTCTGGAATGTGTAATGCATGTACCACTTATTAGGATACAACCATGACATTGACGTTGAGAAACTATGTTGCAACATGTGTCATTTGGCATGTTATTGTCACCTGTTCTCATGAACTAATTGTATTGTGCATATGCATAATTTAATGCCATCAGGATAGTTGCTATTGATTCATTTTAAATTGTGTAAAAATGAATAACTATTATAGATGTGTGTATAAGTTAGCATGAAGTGATTGTAATGCATCGTGTACAATGTAAACATGCAATGTTATTGAGTGTCCAATTGCAGATGTCATCAAAAGAGGGAGGTCACAAAGTACATGTAAACATGAAAACAAACAGCTACATTTACGTTTGATCATGCGTTACACATTACAAGAATTGTATAATGTATAGCAACATTACTATACGCTGGTTCTGTTAGATGTGTGAAATGTGTTACATCATGTAATAAATTGAAGCACACTTAAGTAACATGTTTGATATGATGTGACCTGTTCCTTCAAGAGTTGAGTATAGGATTTTCCCTTGACACATCATAACATAAAGACTAATGTGACACGCAAATCATCATAACATTGAAAAGTACAATGTTATGCAAATAATAAACGTAAGGGGTGACACGATGAAGTGAATGACCTCGACACTGTAATGCCAAGCACATTTTTATTATGAGCAATATAATGTAAACACTACTATAATGTTATAAGTCCCCGCTCCATTGACTCCATTGATATAGAGATGAGGTTTTTTTTCTAAGTGCCGTCCCGGCAACCTTGCCGATCGTTCTCCCCTCCAACTTGCCAACTTTAGTTGACGGGACCAATTGCCGATGAAATCTCCATTTCTGAGTGCCGATCAGCACCGATAAGCTGATTGGGGGTACTTGAATACAGGCAATTTCAAAAAGTGCCGAAAAGTGGCAATAAGTGGGTTATCGGCAGCCGCATGCCGATCAAAGATTTTCGGCAAGAAAAACTGCCGATTTTGAGCACTTATCAGCGCTTACTGAATCTCAAATCCAATTTTGGCGGGAAAATGCCAATAAAAGCCTTATCGGCGCTTACTGCATGAGGCCCTAAATCATATAGGAAATGTGTGGCTTTAAATGTTATGTTCCTACTGAATTTCAGCATCCCGTATTGTAAAAACTTAACTGCAGTAACCCTAGAAATCATAAACAGGTAATCCACATTAAGATAAATGTTTTACAGGAGCTTTAGACATCTTATTATACTGTACAGTACATTCAAAGAACAACTTTCTTCAATAAATAACTTGATCCACTTGATAAATAACATTTGCAGCAATAAATAAAAAAATCTCACCAAGCATTAGTAAAAAAAGTTTTTCATACTGCACAGCTAATTGTAATAACACACAGCTTTTTTTGAAAAGTAATCATGTATTAAAGAGATTGGGCAGAGATAGGCAACACAATATTTATATTTTTTTGGAATTCATTTTCTAAAGTGGGATAGCAATTGTGTAAATACTCAACCCTTATATAAATTGTCCATTCCTTTTTTTTAATTAAAGGTAATATATATTAATTTATTTTAAAAAACAGATTTTAGAAACTTTTAGAGTATGTGCTCTTAGTATTTTTCTTAACTTTAGTTATAGAGCAATCCTCAATATTTTTCTCCTGGAAACGTTTGTGTACTTTTTAAGAGACAATAAGAGGCTTGTGGAAACTGTAAATGACACATTGTGATGTTAGGGGCCTAGAGATCAGCATATTAAAGATTAAGTCTGGTCTCTGGCCCCTGTCCATCTGATGGATATACTGTACAGGATTACCCTGTACATCAATCTGCCTGTGGCTCATATGGCCAGCATGTTATGTACAGCTCATTCCCCTTATAACGCTGTGCTTGGGGTCCAAAGAATCACATCGCACTATAAGCGGATCGCGTTAGAAATAATGTAGAATTGTATGCATTGTACAATAAAGTATTTAAGATATCAATAATCGTGTTGTTAAGTATTCATAAATACAAAAATTGGGAGCCACGCTTGCATCGCGTTATAAGCGGATTCGCGTTGTAACGGATCGCGTTAGAACAGGGTTGAGCTGTATTAAACCCAGTAATGTATATTTGTAAACCTTTATTTTCTACGTGTTATATAACTGCAAGCATAACAATGTGTTTTAAAGCATAGCCAAGGACTCTGGACATGCAGGGTTGATAAAACCTTTATTCAGCCCACATGTCTAGTAAAATCGCTATTGCTGTGACTAGAGGAGGAGGGGTATGTACTCAGTCCTGGGTATCAGTGACTCTGATGGCAAGGCCATTGTTCAGGTCAGACTCTGAGGCATCCATCTCCACAGGGTGTATCCAGCTGAAACTGGACCCTGATGTCTTAGGTCTCAGTGGTTAGTTACAGATGATGTCTCCGGTTCGGGTCATGCATCCAGGGATGCTGAGTGGGAAGTCCATAGATTTCCTGCGGGGGAATTTTCGCCTCCCCGCGGCGCGCTGTCACCTGTGATGGTTTTAAAAATCCAGGTGAATCATGCACAAGCCTCTCGTGCGTGAGGCGCAGGGTGGATTTTTTGCACGGGAGCCGCACGGAGAGCACAACCTACTGTATGTAGCTGACTTTGCAATTGGCCCATGTAGCATCAATGCTGTGGTTGGTCGCCATGCATTCACCATGATTTCCTATGGAGACGGGAATGTAGAAAAGGGGTGGTCGATCTCAGTTCCACAGATCTCTCCTGGGCTGGTGTGCAGATACACTAAGAGGGGGGCTCTGAGGACGTCAGAGATACCCAAAGTCGAGACTGCTTGTACACTGAGCAAAAGATTTGAAAATGCATTGCCCCAACTTGTATCTAGCGCTGCATGGATACTTTGGACTTACTGTAGAAGTGGAATCTGCTTGGGGAACGTCCTTTCGGTGGCGCCAGACAGCTAAACGATTGGGATTCCCTCTGTATTGCACTGAAGCTTGTGAATATCAGCTCTGTTATGATTTTGTGCTGTCTGGTACTTGATCCTTTGAAAGAGTCCAGGTCTACCGTGACACTTTAAAGCACTATTGAAAGATTTCCATATGTATACAACAGGTGGAGGTCTTTTATCAATGGTATACCCATTATAAATGTATTGTTAATTAATAAACTTACTTACTGTATTATTCCATCATTAATCATGGAGTATTCTTGGTACAGTTTACAGTAAAATTCAACATTGCACATATACATTTTATGTATGTAAAATTTACAATTATTTATGTGTTTTTCTAACAGTTGAACAATTAGAAAAAATACAGTGAAAATAAACATTGAATACATACTTCAACCTCATATTGGCAAATTACATTTCACAGTTCACAGATACAGATATGGCCATTTTGTTTTTCTGGCTTTCCTCAACAAAAGTGCAGACATCCCTCGTTTTGTTTGGAAGATATAATCAATATACATCCCATTTAACTCTCGGCAACTCTTTGGGTTGTTATTCACATCTGTATTGAACAGGGATATATCAGACTGAATTAGAATTTGTTTGTTTGTTCTGTAGTTTGTCGCCTGTCCGGCAGATGGCAAAGAGATTTTTTTTTGCCTATTTGTGTTTAGTGCTCTACAATTTACAATTTGCAGAGCTGGTGCCTGTCTGCTAATGCTACAGTTCTATATGTCTTACAAGAACCCATTGTTATTTAGCCTTGAGCTCTTTAAGCGTTTTCAACTTTGAGTTGCTGCGTTTTTTGTTGCAGTATTCTTGAACAAAATTGAAAAATGTACACTTTTTTCACTTTGATTTTGGGCACACAGATACAGAGACAGTTTACAGGACAGTAGGACAATTTTTGCAATATGTCAAGTGCTTCCAACAAACGCATAGGTAGTTTTGCATATCTGATCTTTTTAGCAATTAATCACCGAGCAAATAAGAAAGCCACTGTATCAGAAATATATGACTATATAATTCACAATTATGAGTACTACAAAAATTCACTGAAATAAGGAATATTGCCGCTCACCAAATGTACAGGGAATATATACGTATAGATAAGGGGTGCATACGGGAAATAAGTATATATAGCAAGACAGGAGAGGGTTCAAAAGTAACCCAAAAGAATTCCTATTTGCTCTCCCCTATACTAATAAATGGCTAGGAAGAATTCAATCCCTGGGTAAAAACCCATACACCATTTAGTGAAATACAGTTAAAATACTTTTTAATAAACAATTATGCAAAGACTAATACAAATATTAAAAGAAACAGGGAGTGTGTACAGGGAGTGGAGTGAGCTATGTAGTCCTATATAATTTGCTGTAAGCACACAGCTAACAAATATAAATTCCTATTAGTGCCTCATAACAATCCTATGCATGGACCCTCTTATCAGGCACTAACTCTTGCATGTTAGATGAGGTGTATGATTTGACACAGTCAGAAACAGGACTTGTAGCACGTCCAACCTATGTGTATAGAAGGTTATCACGTGATGTCCCTCCCAAGGGGAGTTTATGTTGCAATGCATCAGTTAACAAAGCATGTATCTGCCAGAATCCGTGGGTACATAAAGGCACACCATTACTGCCTCCTTACTGAGGGGATATACTGTGGATCTTAACTTGAAGTACCAGATATTGTATCAAGCACCCCCCATATAAGGTCCCGACACACAAGCCTCTAATGAGGATACAATCTATCATCAGTGCATATATTATGATATCAGCAGGATGAATCTGCAGTGTAGGAACTCTCATACACAGCTGCAGTCCTAGCTCGGCAGTATACAACCTGGCGTTCGTGGCATATGCAGCTCACACGCTACTCCCTGCTCCGCGCTCTATGATGACATCACGAATGTGACGTCATAAAATTACCGACGATCGTTTCGTGCACCTGCGCTTTGTCAAGGTGGGAAGAGTAGAAAGACAGTCACTTCCCTGGTGCTTTATGTAGATCGCACGGGGGACTGGCTTTGCAAACGGGCCAATCAACACCACGGGAGGTGAATCACTCAGATAGGTCCTGGCTACGATTTGGGCCAAAGTTAACCCTTTGTGTGCCAGTAATAATCCGTATAAGAGGTAAGTGTATCACATGCGTCCCTCTTGCTATTGGCACTATGAGGGGCAGTAATGAGTATCATATTGATCTCATTTATATTAACGAAGGCATTATGCCATGGATATTAATAAAGGTCCTGCGGGGTACAGATAGAGATCACCCCCGGCTAGTGGTGGTGCATAGGGCACATGTATTAGTACCCATACATATAGGGTAAGTACCCTCTCATTATGCTGATATAATGGATTAAATAGCAGCCTATAGATATGTGGAGATGTAGAAATGTGTGGACCTTAATTGACCGCCTCTAGGAGTCAAAACGGTCATGGGGAGTATAAGACCCCCACTGTATACCCGGATCCCATAGTAACACTGTGAACCAGAATGCTCCTACTGATCTGACTGAGTGAAGTGCAAGAAGGGGACAGAAATGTGTCTCGCCTAACAGTACAACAGGGTTAGTTAGGTGGGGGTGTCACAGAAAGGGGGAGTAGATATACCCCTCATTGAGTCCTTTTGGGTAAAGCGTCTGAAGCGTGAATATCCATCTGCACTCACGTTGCATCAGACGCTTATCCCAGTCCCCTTTTCGTGGCCCCCATGGTAGATGTTCAATACCACAGAATGTGAGATACTGGGGATCACCGTTATGTTCAGCGTGGATGTGGCGTGCGACTGGGGTATCTGAGGTGTTTCTAATGGATCCAAGATGTTCAAGGACCCTCACCTTCAATGCTCGATGTGTCTTACCTAAATATCGCATGCCACATCTACAGGTGATAAGATATATCACCCCAACTGTAAGACAATTAATATAGTCTTTGATAGTAAATACAGAAGTATCCGATTGGTCTGGGAAGCTCTTAGTAGTCTTCATAAAAGGGCACGCTCTGCAACGACCACATGGATAAGAACCCACTGGTCGCCTATCACCTAACCATGTTCTCTGTTTTGGTGTTGTGAAATGGCTGTGAACTAATCTATCTTTTAAATTTCTCGCCCTTCTGCAGGTCATGGTGGGTCTCTCCTGTAGCACCTGTCTTAGATCAGAGTCATTCATCAAGATGTGCCAGTGTTTGTTGAAAATGCCACGTAATCCATCCCACTGATTATTGTAATCACCAATAAATCTGATGGTTTATTTCTCTTGTGACGCCGTTTGTTGTCTATCACCCAACAGCTGTGTGCGTGATGTGTCTCTTGCCCTTCTAAATGCCTTTTTGATTGAGTTTTTGGAATATCCACGTTCTGCAAAACTCAGGTCCATATCCACCGCCTGCTGTTTATACTCCTGTAGTGTTGAGCAATTCCTGCGCAACCTCAGGTATTGGCCAGTGGGTATGTTTCTGATTATGTGCCCAGGGTGGTGACTGTCTGCGCGTAAGAGACTATTTGTAGCAGTAGTCTTCCTAAATCCGATCTACATAAAGCACCAGGGAAGTGACTGTCTTTCTACTCTTTTTATATTAGTGTTAGGACCCTTGAGACGTGGTCTGCCTTGGAGTGGCTCAAGGGCTTACAACACTTTGGCCAAAGAGTTAAACTAAAAGACCATTTTATTTAAAAGATACTTATATATATATATATATATAGCAACTGTAAATATTACTGTATGTTCATTTGCATGTCTTAGACAGGTCTGCAACCCTGTCTTTCCCCATTGTCACCCAGCTTACAGCACTTCCACTGCAGCAAGGGATTCTGGGAAATGACATGCAAATGAGCACTCAGTGCCACCTTTTGTCTCAAGCTCGTATTACACAAGCCAATCCTCAAGCCAATGCATGCTGTTTTAAACACAGCTTTTAAACAGAGGCTGGGATGAGATGCAAAGCCATTAGACCTACTCACATACATGTTTCAACCTTGATGGGTATCATCAGTGTGAGGCTGGTCTTAATGGCTAGCAGGTTTGAGACTAGACTAGGTAATCACCACTGTCATAAAGGTTATGGTGGGTAAAAAAAAAGTGACAAAAACCCTCCACAGTAAAGCATAAAGCAACTGTAAATATTACTGTATGTTCATTTGCATGTCTTAGACAGGTCTGCAACCCTGTCTTTCCCCATTGTCACCCAGCTTACAGCACTTCCACTGCAGCAAGGGATTCTGGGAAATGACATGCAAATGAGCACTCAGTGCCACCTTTTGTCTCAAGCTCGTATTACACAAGCCAATCCTCAAGCCAATGCATGCTGTTTTAAACACAGCTTTTAAACGGAGGCTGGGATGAGATGCAAAGCCATTAGACCTACTCACATACATGTTTCAACCTTGATGGGTATCATCAGTTGGTCTTAATGGCTAGCAGGTTTGAGACTAGACTAGGTAATCACCACTGTCAAACCTGCTAGCCATTAAGACCAGCCTCACACTGATGATACCCATCAAGGTTGAAACATGTATGTGAGTAGGTCTAATGGCTTTGCATCTCATCCCAGCCTCTGTTTAAAAGCTGTGTTTAAAACAGCATGCATTGGCTTGAGGATTGGCTTGTGTAATACGAGCTTGAGACAAAAGGTGGCACTGAGTGCTCATTTGCATGTCATTTCCCAGAATCCCTTGCTGCAGTGGAAGTGCTGTAAGCTGGGTGACAATGGGGAAAGACAGGGTTGCAGACCTGTCTAAGACATGCAAATGAACATACAGTAATATTTACAGTTGCTTTATGCTTTACTGTGGAGGGTTTTTGTCACTTTTTTTACCCACCATAACCTTAATGACAGTGGTGATTACCTAGTCTAGTCTCAAACCTGCTAGCCATTAAGACCAGCCTCACACTGATGATACCCATCAAGGTTGAAACATGTATGTGAGTAGGTCTAATGGCTTTGCATCTCATCCCAGCCTATGTTTAAAAGCTGTGTTTAAAACAGCATGCATTGGCTTGAGGATTGGCTTGTGTAATACGAGCTTGAGACAAAAGGTGGCTCTGAGTGCTCATTTGCATGTCATTTCCCAGAATCCCTTGCTGCAGTGGAAGTGCTGTAAGCTGGGTGACAATGGGGAAAGACAGGGTTGCAGACCTGTCTAAGAAATGCAAATGAACATACAGTAATATTTACAGTTGCTTTATGCTTTACTGTGGAGGGTTTTTGTCACTTTTTTTACCCACCATAACCTTAATGACAGTGGTATATATATATACATATATATATATATGTATATGTATATGTATATATATATATGTATATATATATATATATATATGTATATGTATATGTATATATATATATATATATATATATATATGTATATGTATATGTATATATATGTATATGTATATATATATGTATATATATATATATATATATATATATATATAGGCACTGTACTGTGTATTTGTGTCATAGGATGTAGCACTGCGCTCTGTCTGTGTTTCATGTTCTGTCTCTGGTTTTAAATATATATTGCCATGCTCAGTAGCACTCCACTTTGACACATACGCATATATATATTGTGGTTATTTTGGAGGTTCAATATGAGCTTGTAGGTGTTCTGTGTGTGATATATAATGTACAATAATGTATACAATTTTATTCTCACTGATGTGAACACCCAGCCCAGAAATCCATTGATACATGCGCACTAGAGAGTGGGTACACAACGCATGAACACCTTTGCTATACAGGACCTGTATACGGTCGTTAAATCAGTGTCTTGTTTTTTTTCCAGAACTGAACGCGTCAAATAGAAAGCAACAAGACGATGAAGAAGATGGTCGAAAATCACTATATTCTAAACTTACTTTTTATTTTTTTTTTACACTTTTACTGTACTGTGTATAAATATACTATTTTATCATATTATCGCTATCTTTCACTATTATCACTATTATCACTATCGACTTTAATAACATATCACACTGAAATGTTTCATGCTTTGCAGTCAAGGTAATAAACAGCCCATTAAATGAGCTTTTTCCCGAACTCAATCTACCCACACGCATGGTCTCACATATTGATCCCTTTGTTTAAAATTCATGATATCCCTACTTCAGCACAGGTGGCTCAATCAGTCCCTGCTGAAGCATAGGTGTCTCAATCAGTGACATACTGTAGTCTTATACTGAGCCTTTGATCAAGCAACCTGTGCTGAAGCTGTGATTTAATAAAAACCTGACCTGATGGTGGGGGGGTTCAGTATATACAGGCATACCCCGGTTTAAGGACACTCACTTTAAGTACACTCGCGAGTAAGTACATATCGCTCAATAGGCAAATGGCAGCTCACGCATGCGCCTGTCAGCACGTCCTGAACAGCAATACTGGCTCCCTACCTGTACCGAAGCTGTGCGCAAGCGGGGAGACTATAGAACCTGTTACACATGGGTTATTTATATCAGTTATGCACGTGTATGACGATTGCAGTACTGTACATGCATCGATAAGTGGAAAAAAGGCAGTGTTTCACTTTAAGTACATTTTCGCTTTACATACATGCTCCGGTCCCATTGCGTACGTTAATGCGGGGTATGCCTGTATATATATATTAGAAAAAATGTCAGTATTATATATGCACATTCACACACATGTAAGGGCAAAGATCAAACCAGTGTAAAACAACGACAAATAGTTACAATACTGCACATACTCAGGCGGTGTTTTCACCTAGTTGATACCACATGACAGAATATGGGCAGGGAGGCAGTATGTTTCTGGTCATTATTCTGGAAGAACCGATGACCAGATGGGAATGTAGCTGTAATATATTCAACTATCGGGTCAACAATCTCCAATTGAAAAAAAGTTTTTCCATGTGGCCTGTACAGAGATCACACAAAAAATAATGTACATTACAATAAAATGAACTATTAATAAAAAGGAAAATCGAGGACTTACCATCAAATATTACAATGGGCCCTCTTCCAAGTCTAGAGATTGCACCCCACACATGGACCATCAGTGGGTGCTTGGGACAAGTCTTCAGGGATAGCCATTTTTTTTGTAGAGGGCAAAAGTGCAAATTCTTACCAGGGCCACTGACTTTTCATCCGAAAATATTACATCCTGAAACTTTTCCCAACTATCGATCCATGCTTGCGCTTGCACTTGCACTACTCTCTTAATCATGCTTGGCTCCATTATTGTATTGTATTGTATTGTATGTCGTTATTTATATAGCGCCATTAATGTACATAGCGCTTCACAGTAGTAATACATGGGGTAATCAAATAAATAACAGATAATATAAATAACAGATCATGGGAATAAGTGCTTTAGACATAAAAGTAACATTTCGGAAGAGGAGTCCCTGCCCCGAGGAGCTTACAGTCTAATTGGTAGGTAGAACGTACAGAGACAGTAGGAGGGAGTTTTGGTAAGTGCGTCTGCAGGGGGCCAAGCTTTATGTATCGTGTTCAGAATATCCACAGTGCTATTCATATGCTTCTTTAAGCAAGTGTGTCTTAAGGTGGGTCTTAAAGGTGGATAGAGAGGGTGCTAGTCGGGTACTGAGGGGAAGGGCATTCCAGAGGTGTGGGGCAGAAAGTGAGAAAGGTTTAAGGCGGGAGAGGGCTTTAGATACAAAGGGGGTAGAAAGAAGACATCCTTGAGAAGAACGCAAGAGTCTGGATGGTGCATAACGAGAAATTAGGGATGAGATGTAAGGAGGGGCAGAAGAGTGTAAAGCTTTAAAAGTGAGGAGAAGAATGGAGTGTGAGATGCGGGATTTGATCGGAAGCCAGGAGAGGGATTTCATGAGGGGAGATGCTGAGACAGATCTATGAAAGAGTAGAGTGATTATCATTGGATACACTCTGTAATTAAAAGATAGAATTGTACAGGCACAGTCTGGGCAATTGGGCATACTGAGCAACACTATTGCATTATACAACAATAAATATATTACAGTAAAACACTTTACTTGACATCTATACTTCTAGTCCAATTCACGTCTTATTCTATTTATGCTGGATTCAGACATTGTCAGGATATGATCCTTCAGCAGAAGCTCTCTAACATCTGCCACACAGAGTTCATCATTTGCGTTGCTAAGGTCATCCACAACCTGCTTTGCTGCCCTATGGTTATAACAAAATGTGAATGATTAACGAGTACTGTAAATAAAGTACAATACTACAGTCATTTAAAAAAAAAATATGCAGAACACTGCCTGTGCACATACTGTACTTACCCATGCATAGAAGCCTGCCTGTGCACATACTGTACATACATACCCATGCATAGAAGACTGCTTCACAGTGTGGATATATACACAAAGGTGTTAAAAGGAATATATTATATTATAATGTATTGTTGGTATTTTTCTTCCCATATACTTATTGGAGAATAACGGCATCAGTCAAAAGGATCCAAGCGACAAGGAGGACTATCTCTATATATGTCAATCAAGAAGGTTATTTGAACAAGCCTTCAAGTCTTCTGGGCTGCCAGACTCTGGACAAACTAGTCGATCGGTATCGTATTAAGCAGAGTGATATCACTGTAAGAAAGACTTTTTGAGCGCTTGTGTTGTGTTTATATTTGATTTTTCCTGCAAATAGACTATTTGTTATATTCTCAGAGTTCTGAATATCACTATTGTTCCCTGAAATAAACTGTGTTCAGCTCAGAAGACGCCCTGCTCCCACACCTTGGTATCAACACCACCCCCCCACCCACAGAAAATAATAAATAATTACCTTAGTGGATAGCTGCTCAGGTAATGAAGCTGCTTACATTTTATTTTTATTCATCCTGAGCTGAACAAAGTTGATTTAATCCTCGGGGACCCCCTGTTTCCAGAGAAACAGGCCCCAAGTATGGGTTACCCTTATCCCCGCAATGTTAAATATTCTACGGTCACATGACGCAGAGGATTTTATTGTGGGGATACCAGCACCCCATTACGGGGCCTGTATCTCGGGAAGCAGGGGGTCCCTGAGGCTGAAATTAATGCAGTTCAGCTCAGGAGACCCCCTGCTCATGCACACTTTGAATAAAAACAAATTGTAAGCAGCTTCATTACCTTAGCGGCTAGCCGTTAAGGCAATGAAGGCGTTAAGGCACAACAGCAGGTTTATTGGGGGCAGAGAAGGTGAGTGAAGGGGGTACTTGTCCCTTCCCCCACCCCCTCTGCCCCCAATAAACATTACATTATGTACTAACCACCAATTCACAACCCAACCAACCCCTTTGCCCTCACATAAAAACATTTTTTTATTTTTTCTGCACAGGTTTAATACCAGAGACCACTGGGGTCCTCAGTTGGTCCTCGTGAGTGTCTAGGGGCATTAGGGTTGTTCATCTGGTGTATGCGGGTCCTCGGGTGTTCCCCACAGGTGTCTGGGGGTCCTTGGGTGGCTCCTGTGGATGTCTGGGTGCCTCCAGGTGGTCCTCACGGGTGTCTAGGGGCCACATGGGGTAATCGGGTGATCCCCACGGGTGTATGGGGGTCCTCTGGTGGTTATCGTGGGTGTCCGGGGGCCTCAGGGTGGTCCCAGTGGGTGTCTGGGGGCCCCACAGGTGTCCTCAGGTGGTCCCCATGGGTGTCTGGGGGTCTTGGGTGGTTCCCACATGGTTCCAGGGACCTCCAGGTGGTCCCTGTGAGTGTCCAGTGTCCCCACTGGCCTGCAGTATAAATCCTGTGCATAAAAAAATATACATATTTATACAAATACATTTAAATAAATACACCTCCCCCCAATACATATAGTACAGTAATGGGCAAAATTACTATTATCTAGATATGGATAATAGTGCATTTGCCCATTTAAAATAAAACATAAATCAGCAGCATAAAGTAAATTAAACTGACACATCTGCCAGGATGAAGGCTGTCCTCATCCTCATCACGTCCTAATGGCCCATAACCCCTTAATCACCATAGCGGTTAGTTACTGCTATAGTAATTAAGGGATTAACCCACCCTCACCCACTGATCACCGACCCAATTCGGGGACACCACCCCTACTACCCATTGATTGGCACATTGTTAAAGCATGCCCATTTAATAGGAAGGTCCCAAGTGAGCATGCAAATGAAAAAAAAGAGGACGGGCCTAGTACATGCCCCTGAAGAAGCGGAGGGATCCGTGAAACGCGTAGGGCAGAGTTTGCCCTTCCTCCCACGTGTGTACAGACTGTGCAGAATCTACGTGATCTCCTTCATTTTCCCCCATCAGTGATTCACCAGTGCCTATACGTCACATCCGGTTCCTGTCCGTGTCATCCACGCTACTCGTGAGAGAAGCTGCCGGACATACGAGAGATTTGGGCGATCCAGAGTAAGGAGAAGGGAAGTAGGACATCCCATTGGGCAGCATACCACACCAGGAGATCAACGTACCCCAGCGGGACTAGAGGATGAAGCGTGGGGATACCGGAGACGGTTCCTGTCAGCGGGAAGTGCCTACCATTGTGATCTTATCACGTTACACTGCGCATGTCCTACTGCAATCTTGTAAGTAGGATTCCAATTTTTGTCTGTCACCGTGAGGAGAGGAGCTGTTTGTCACGGTAGCTTATGACAAGATATAATGAACACCAAATATCTGGGTTGAATTGAACGTGGCTTAAATATAAAAAAAATATAATTTATTCCTTAAATAAGGTGAACACAGCAATATAGTACAATTAACAGACAAGAGGGTAACACTTACTTAGGGTTGGGGGATGGAGAAGTATCCGCTAGCAATTCTCCAGCAGTCCAGTGACATTCAAGATGGTATCAGAAGCACAACTCCAGCAATCCAGTGACATTCAAGATGGTATCAGAAGCACAACTAAAAACTGTAGGGTTGACACAGTTTATATACCTGTGCAACCCTATTCTTAACATTGAACACAGCCTATTGGTGAACAATTTTCTGTATCCACTCTCTAATGTGGAGACACAGACTAACAGACTAACCCATGCCCTCAGGTAACAATTAGATTGGCAGAGTTTATTGATTGATTAATACTTAATCCCTAGACATTGGGTAACAATCAAGGCAGTTAACTTTTGATTGCCATGCTTAGGCTACTCAGCCATCTGCCCTTCATGACCTATTAGCCTAGCAAATGGCGTCTGCATTTTCAGAACAGATCCAAAATAAAATACATATACACTTTAATATCTACACATATTAATAAGTTTCATTCTGGTGGGCTCAGTGGGTCGACCTTTGCCAGTTTTTAATGCCTACAGTGACTCCACATATTGGCCAAATATTAACTCTCTGCGACCTCCAGAACTGGAGATACAGAAATGCACTTTAAAACATTAAAATACATGCTTATAATGAAACATGGGAACAGGGGAACATACATTATAAAGGTATAACCAGGTGCAAACCTCATCCCTGGACTGCAGTCCAGTTAACCCCTTGTCCCTCTGGTGAGGTCAGGGGATGGCCATATGGGGTGCAACCCCTTTAATACCGGGCCACCCCCTTTCTCCCTCTACACCTCCCCTTCTTAATGGGTGACCTGTGGCCCACTGGCCCTAACGGGGAGTGGGGCACTGATGGCACCCTTAACAAACTCAGTCTCAGAGGGATAGTCCTGACGTGAAAGTCCATCAGCACTGCTGTTTTCATTACCCTTTTTGTGCTGAATAGTAAATTCAAACTCTTGCAAGGCCAAGCTCCACCTTAGCAACTTGGCCTTCTCCTCTGATGCCCTCTGCAGCCAACTCAGGGGGTTGTGGTCTGTGAGGACAGTGAAAGCCCTTCCATACACATAGGGCTAGAGTTTTTTGAGTGCCCACACAATGGCCAAGCACTCTTTCTCAATGGTGGCACAGGCCACCTCGCTGGGAAGTAGTTTTCGGCTGAGGTACACCACAGGGTGCTCTCTACCGTCGTCCCCCACTTGGCTCAACACAGCCCCAATGCCATAGTCCGAGGCATCAGTCTGTATGAGGAAATGTTTGGTATCGTCTGGGGCAGCCAGTATGGGGGCCCCAGCAAGCACAGTTTTCAGTGCCTGGAAAGCAGTTTCACAGGCAGGAGTCCAGGTGATAAGCACAGGCAGTTGCTTCTTAGTCAAATCAGTCAGGGGTTTGGCCACGGCGCTGTACTCTGGGACAAACTTCCTATAGTACCCTGCGGTGCCCAAAAATGCCATGACCTGTTTCTTGGTTTTTGGAACAGGCCACTGAACTATGGCTTCTACCTTGGCTGGCTCTGGTTTGAGGTGCCCTCCACCCACCGTGTGCCCTAAGTACAGAACCTCTGCCATCCCTACCATACACTTGGTGGGTTTCAAGGTAAGCCCAGCCTCCCTGATCTTATCTAGCATCGCAGCTACATGTCCTAAGTGGGAGTCCCAGGAATTACTAAAGACAGCAATGTCATCTAAGTAAGCCCTGGCATTGCTCTGCGTCCCTTCCAGAAACCTATTGACCAGGCGTTGGAAGGTAGCCGGGGCATTCTTCATCCCAAATGATATCATTAAAAACTCATAGAGGCCACTTGGGGTGATGAATGCTGACTTCTCCCTAGCCTCCAGGGTCAGTGGGATTTGCCAATAGCTTTTGCTCAAATCCATGGTGGTCTGATACTTTGCCCCCGCGAGTTCATCCAGTAACTCATCCATGCGGGGCATGGGGTAGGCATCTGACACCGTCCCAGCATTGAGCAAGCGGTAGTCCACACAAAACCGGGTGGTCTTGTCCTTCTTAGGGACTAGAACTACCGGGCTTGCCCAAGGACTCTGGGACGGAGTAATTACCCCTAGGGTCAGCATCTCCTCTATCTCCCTTTCCATACTGGCCTTGACCTCGGCTGACACTCTAAAAGCGTGCTTATGCAGAGGCTGCAGGTCCCCTGTGTGCACTGGGTGTTTTGTGAGATGTGTGGTCCCTGGCATGTCAGTGAAGAGGGCCCTATACTTAGCTAGCATGTCCCTGGCTTCTCCCTTCTGCCTAGCACTCAACTGTGCCCCTATCTCCACCTGCTCCACAGTGTGTCCCTGCCTAGCCTCCCCTAGGAGATCAGGCAGAGCATTGCTCGCCGGATCCTCCAGCAGTGGGCTACAAATGGCCATTACTTCTCCTATACTCGGTGCTCTGTACTCTTTCAACATGTTAATGTGATATGTCTTGTGCCTCTCAGGCTCTAACTGTACAACATAGTTGCACTCATTCACCTTTTGGATGACCGGGTACGGTCCCGACCAGGCAGCCATTAACTTGTTCTCCCGAGTGGGTTTGAGAACAAGCACCTGCTGTCCTGGGATGAATTCTCTGCTATGGGCATTCCGGTCATACCATTGCTTTTGCTTGGTCTGTCGGCCCTGAGGTGGTCCTGGGCCACCCCCATGAGCATCTCTAACCGGTCTCAGAGATCTACTACATACTGGATCACTGAAGCATCAGTAGCAGTAGTCTCCCCTTCCCATCCCTCACAGAATAGGTCCAGAGTACCACGTACCCTGCGGCCATATAGTAGCTCGAAGGGGGAGAAGCCTGTAGATTCCTGCGGTACCTCTCTGTAGGCAAACAGCAAGTGCTGTAAATGAATCTCCCAGTCCTTCCCCTTCGCCTCTATAAAGGTCCGAAGCATCTGCTTCAGGGTACCGTTAAACCTCTCACATAATCCGTTTGTCTGGGGATGGTAAGGGGTAGTGCGCCGGTGCCGTACACCGCATGCATCCGAGAGACAATGTAGTAGTTCACTCATGAACTGCGACCCCTGATCGGTTAGGATCTCACTAGGGAAACCTACCCTAGAAAAAATGTTCAGCAAAGCTGCTGCCACTGTCTTGGCATCTTTGGTGCCAAGTGCTACCGCTTCAGGGTACCGGGTGGCAAAATCCACCACCGTGAGGATGTAACGCTTCCCTGACCTGCTAGGAATCATAAGGGGTCCTATAAGATCCATTGCTACTTTCTGGAAGGGTTCCCCTATTATCAGTAGGGGTTTCAGGGGTGCCTTTGCACGGTCGCCCGCCTTACCCACTCGCTGGCAGGCATCACAAGAGCGGCAGAAATTGCCCACATCTCGAGATGCCCCCGGCCAGTAGTAACGCTGTAATAACCGGGCTCACGTTCTGTTGACCCCCTGATGTCCCGCTAACGGAATAGAGTGAGCTACCCGTAACATTTGCTGTCGGTACCCCTGGGGCACTACTAGCTGTCGCTTACCGGTCAATCCCTCCTCTATCCCTGGGTTCCCTTGTTCTCTATACAGGAGTCTCTTATACCATAGGCAGTGCTCAGTGCCTTCCCTGACTGAGATTCGGATGCCCGAAGTCTCACGCCGGCCAGGGTAGGGTCTGTCTTCACTGCCTCCCTAAACTGGGCTCCTAATTCTGTCCACCCCCCAGTCATGTCATTGTCCGGAGAATGGGGAAGGGTGAGGGGAAACAGTAAGTCAGAGTGTGGTTGCAACTGATCCTGGCTTACCTCCCCGGGCTCCTCTGCGCCCTCCGCTAACGTTGGTCCCAAAGGCTGGGGGACTGGTGCCGCCGCCATTGCCACAGACTGGTTCCGGGTAACCGCCGCCACTGCAGCGGGCTTGGGCACTCGGTCATAGGTACAGGTCATCGGTCCCAGATCGTTGCCAAGAAGAACATCGGCATCCAAACCGGGTAAAACCCCCACCTCCCGCACACCCTGGCCCTCCCCCAATCCAAAAAGATTCTGGCCACTTGCAGGAAGCGTGGCTCTCCGTCGGCCACAGTGATCTGTATCCCAGGGCCTGGGATCAATTCCTCTGGCCGGACCATATCAGGTCAGACCAGGTCACTGCAGCTCCTGAATCCAGCAAGCCGACTGCTTGCCGGTCACCGACTGTGACCGGGGTGAGATGTCTGCTCCATCCGTCCATCTGCTGCAGGTCCGCGCTGAGTTGTCCTCCGCTCCTGGCTGTAGACACCGATGAAACCGGGACAGGTGTTGCATGGGACGTCTCGCTCGGAGTTGTCTCCAGGACCGGTCCGGCTGCTTCGGTGGAAGCCACCCACATGCGGGCTACCGGCTTCGCAGGTGGGGTGCGTTGCCCCTTATGGGGTCCGCTGGAACACAGGGGTTCCGGGCAATCTGGTCTGATGTGACCAGGGCGGTTGCAGTTGTAGCACTGGCGCTCGTGCCGGAGCTCCCCCGCCTTCGGTGGACTGCTGCCCGCAGGCGGCCTCTGGGTCCATTGGGGGGTATTGGCAGACTTTCTGGCCGGTGCCGCCGCCACCGCCGCCTTGGCTACTGGTTTGGCGGTCATCAGGGCTCGGCTGGCCACATAGTCATCTGCAAGCCTCGCCGCCTCCTGGTAAGTCTTGGGCTTCTTGTCGTACACCCAAGCCCTCACCGCTGGCGGGCACTGCTCCATGAGCTGCTCCTGAAAGATGAGGTCCAGCAGGCGTTGGTAAGTCCGTGCCTCATAGCCCTCAACCCAGCGTATCCCGTACAAAGCCATGTGGGTCACGTAGGTAACATAGGACTCCTGGGGCTGCCTCTCTTCCTGCCGGAATTTACCCCACTAGGCTTCAGGGGTAAAACCGTACTAAAACAATAACAGTTCTTTCAGGTGGTCATAGTCATCAGCATACTCATCTGGAAGTGCCATCATTGTCTGCTTAGCCAATCCGGACAGTAAGGGGTCCAAACGTGCAACCCTATGCTGGGGAAGCACTTTGTACCGCCGGCACTGCATTTCAAAGTTCTTTAAGAAACTGGCAATCTGGTCAGTGCCTTCCACGAACTTGGTGAGACTGTGCTTGTCCAGTTTGAGTTCATCTGTGTTGGGTTGGACAGGGGGCCAATAAGCGGGTCTGTTCACTGCCATAGTGATAAACTGCAGCCACTCCTCCAGTGTCCCTCCTGTTGCACTGCTCCCGGGAGGTACACTCGTTCCCTCCCCGAGATTACGCCGCCCCGGCACTGGGTTCCTTCCCTGATCTCCGGGTGGCTGTAAAAGGGCAAGCTGAGCCGTATCCTGAGGCTCTGCAAGCCGGTCTTCATAGTCACCGATTGCGTCAACCATGTCTGCGACCTCCTGGTTCTCATAGGGCAGTCCATATTCACGGCACTTGTCCTTCAGCTGACCTCGGGTCCACATGTTGGATGAGCCTTCAGCCTCGCTCATGGTTCAGTCGCAGCAGTGAGGTGGTGTTACAACTTGTGTTAACTTTTGCACTACTGTGTGTTCAATATCTCTAGTCCCAGGAACTCGCAATTCCCTTCGAGTTCCCACTATATTACAGGGTAATTACCGTACACTGTAATACAGGTTCAGTTCAATCCCACCGCTTGCCACCAGTTAATTATAGAGCTTGTCACGGTAGCTTATGACAAGATATAATGAACACCAAATATCTGGGTTGAACTGAACGAGGCTTAGATATAATAAAGTATAATTTATTCCTTAAATAAGGTGAACACAGCAATATAGTAAAATTAACAGACAAGAGGGTAACACTTACTTAGGGTTGGGGGATGGAGAAGTATCCGCTAGCAATTCTCCAGCAGTCCAGTGACATTCAAGATGGTATCAGAAGCACAACTCCAGCAATCCAGTGACATTCAAGATGGTTTCAGAAGCACAACTAAAAACTGTAGGGTTGACACAGTTTATATACCTGTGCAACCCTATTCTTAACATTGAACACAGCCTATTGGTGAACAATTTTCTGTATCCACTCTCTAATGTGGAGACACAGACTAACAGACTAACCCATGCCCTCAGGTAACAATTAGATTGGCAGAGTTTGTTGATTGATTAATACTTAATCCCTAGACATTGGGTAACAATCAAGGCAGTTAACTTTTGATTGCCATGCTTAGGCTACTCAGCCGTCTGCCCTTGATGACCTATTAGCCTAGCAAATGGCGTCTGCATTTTCAGAACAGATCCAAAATAAAATACATATACACTTTAATATCTACACATATTAATAAGTTTCATTCTGGTGGGCTCAGTGGGTCGACCTTTGCCAGTTTTTTATGCCTACAGTGACTCCACATATTGGCCAAATATGAACTCTCTGCGACCTCCAGAACTGGAGATACAGAAATGCACTTTAAAACATTAAAATACATGCTTATAATGAAACATGGGAACAGGGGAACATACATTTTCAAGGTATAACCAGGTGCAAACCTCATCCCTGGACCGCAGTCCAGTTAACCCCTTGTCTCTCTGGTGAGGTCAGGGGATGGCCATATGGGGTGCAACCCCTTTAATACCGTGCCACCCCCTTTCTCCCTCTACACTGTTTTTAATTATCATTTTTTTAAATAAATGTTATTTTAGTTCATCTCACCTTCTTGCCTACATTTCATTAGGGAACTCACCATTCCCTATACCCCTTATTACAGTATTACACTATGTATTTTTGTTCTCTTTTCTCTTTTATTTGCTGATCACCTACTCATCTCTAATTGGATCCAAGTGACTTTAGACTTCTATTATCATTCACTATGGACACCTAATCAAGGACTTACATCACTAGTATCATTTATTTGTTACACCATTTGATTATTTATTATGTTTCTGATGCACATTCAATTCAATCTATTTGGCGCCGTTGGGTAACTTTTTTTCTTTTGTGATCTTCATCTGGCTGAGGTAGCCAGAGCTAACGGCAACTACTACTTCTCTACTCCCGGTATCGGCAAGTATTGCTACAGCTATTACCACCTGGCCAGACAACCCAAAAACACCACACTCCGGACACCCTCCTTCTGCTGCGGGTGCGTGTACATATACGTCCCCACCTCAGTATAAGGGACGGGTCTGGTCTGTAGGCGTAACATTATGTCGAGCCCACAAGACGCAGATCAGACTGAACGTGGTAGCATGTTATCGGCCATGTACCAGCAAATCCAGGTAATGACCGATCAGCTGGTTCATCTTACCCGACAGGTAGAAGATCTCTCCTTACAGACATCCTCTGTGGTTCCTCCTCCGGCACCCATGGAACCAGTGGGCGCCGCGACACCAGGCCCGAAGATCCCGGCACCCAAGCCGTACGATGGGGACTCGCACGCCTGCCGCGGATTTCTCAATCAATGTGAGATCCAGTTTGAGATGGCTCCGCAGCAGTATTCCACCGGACTTAAGAAGGTGGCGTACGTCTACAGCCTACCCATGGGAAATGCCTTGGCCTGGGCCTCCCAGATATGTGAACTATGCCCCGAAATTACTAGTGACTATGCAGCATTTAGACGAGACTTTCGTCAGGTCTTCGATACTCCCGCACAACAAGAGACTGCTTCTGACTCTTTGCTTCAGCTTACACAGGGACGTCGGCCCGTGGCCCAGTACACCTTGGAGTTCAGGACCTTAGAAGCTGAGACTCAGTGGGGTCAGGAGGCTTTATTCACAGTTTTCTGGCGAGGACTAACAAATTCCGTAAAGGACGAGCTCGCCTCACATCCCAGGCCAGGACTTCTGGAGGTACTGATCTCCCAGGCCATTTGGGTGGACCAACGTCTCCAGGTACGCCGCTCTGAGCGCCAACACTTTCGATTTGAGCCTTTTCATGTCCCCTTTCCCAGGTTCTCTACACCCACGAGACCTGCCATCTCTCCGCTGCCCGCTCTGGAGACCCCGGAACCGATGCAACCCGGAGTTCAATGCACTCGGGCTCCTATTCAACAATTTCGCAGACTTGGTGGACTATGCTTTTACTGTGGATCCTCTGAGCATCTGATTCGCGAATGTCCTCAGTGTCCGGAAAACGACCAAGCCCAGTGAGTATGAAGGGGCGCTCCCTAGGTGCTAATTTCCCTGCCCCCTTTCCAAGAAGGAACTTCCTAAAAAGTTTACTATTCCCATTTCCCTCTCTGGTCCTACCTTTCAGACTTCCACCACGGCATTCCTCAATTCCGGGCGCAGGAGGAAACTTCATGGACCAGGAATTCTCAGAATTGAACCAGATTCCACTCATTAAGAAGAAAACTCCCGTTGCCTTGGTAGGGATCGACGGCCGCCCTCTCAACCCAGCTTTCATCTCATTGGAGACCAGTCCCTTCACCCTTTCTTCTCATTCCCATAAGGAGACCATGGCTCTGGATGTTATCCATGCTCCTGGAACAAATGTCACCCTTGGCTTACCGTGGCTGCAGAAGCACAATCCGAACATCAATTGGACATCTCCAGATCCCATTGTCTGGAGGTCAAGGTCAGAGGAATCTTTTCCACCAGCTGTACTTTCACCCCAACTGCTGGCTAGCACATCGAACCCTAAAGGAGATGTACCTGCCCCATACACAGATTTTATGGATGTCTTCAGCAAAACTCAGTCCGAGTTATTACCCCCACACAGATCTTACGATTGTTCGATAGACTTTGTGCCTGGATACACATTGCCTAAATCCAAGTCTTACCCCCTCCCTCTTCCTGAGACGAATGCCATGCACGAATACTGCTGCGGCACATCTGAATCTAACATTTGCCCGTAATTGACCGGGGCTTTTTTCGGCTGGTGCCCGGCTGGCGCCAAACTTGGCCGCGTGCCAGCTGCATCTTCCCCTCCGTGTGCAAAATTAGAATGCTGTGCCCCTCCCCTTCCGACCCCTTGGCTGCTCCCCCTGACTGCTCCTCTGCTTCGCGCAGCTTTGCACAGCTTCCCCCTTACCCCTGCTTCCTCTGCAGCCTTCGGGGATGCTGGGGAACCCTGACACGTGTGACTGGTGCCACAGTGACGCGCGGCACGCGCCAGGGAAAAGCCACAACAAGCTGCCGTCTGCCCGCACATTTCCCCCACATCGCGGTGGCGGCCGCTGTAGACTCAGCTCGGCCGCCACTGTATATTCGCGAGAACTTGAAGCGGGGCTTTATACGGCATTCCAATTCACCCGCGGGGGCCGGATTCTTTTAAGTTAAGAAAAAAGATGGAACTCTCAGACCGTGTATAGACTACCGGGGCCTGAATTGCATTATGGTGAAGAACCGTTACCCTCTCCCACTCATCTCTGAACTCTTCAACAGACTTCAAGGTGATAACCTCTTTACTAAGCTAGACCTTCGCGGGGCATATAATCTCATTCTCATCTGGGATGGCAATGAATGCAAGACCGCCTTCAACACCCGTAGCGGCCACTACGAATATCTTGTGATGCCCTTCGGTTTATGCAACGCCCCGGCGGTCTTCCAGGACTTTATCAATGATATTTTTCGGGATGTCCTTAACCTTTTCGTAATTGTTTATCTGGGCGACATTCTTATTTTTTCAAAAAATCTACACGATCATATTACCCATACGAAGTTCGTGCTCTCCCGCCTCCGAGAGAATCGGTTGTTTGCCAAGTTGGAGAAATTTCTTTTTCACCAGTCCTCCACCTCCTTTCTTGGGTATTTTATTTCCAACAAGGGATTTGCCATGGACCCAGAGAAACTTAAACCTGTAGCGGACTGGCCGCAACCCGATTCCCTCAAGTCTATTCAGTTCTTTCTGGGGTTCTCCAATTATCACCGGAAATTTATTCGCAATTTTTCCTCCATCATCGCCCCGATCACGGCACTGACCCGAAAAGGAGCGGATTCTTCAACTTGGTCACCTGAAGCAGTCCCGGCTTTCGAAACTTTTAAGCAAGCATTTGTCTCAGCTCCCATCCACCGTCACCCGGACTTTTTGTCGAATTGCCTAGGTCGAATGGCATGAACACCATTCAAGGGTCGACCCACCCCAGCGGGGTCCTTGTTTGGGGGGCTTAGCATACTGTTACGAGTGCTTACCACAAGCAAGGCGTGACCACGAGGCTGAGATGGGGATATTGATAGCCACCAACCAACAACCGAGCAGACATGTCTGGAGTGCAGAGTGGTAGTCGTGTAGCCGGGTCAGGGTAGGAGAGGTCAGAGTGGACTAGGTACTTGCCGTGGTCAAGGAAAGGAGAGATCGGATACCCGTAGATGCGGTGCCAGAGACCAGGGGTAGAGAGAGAATTGTCAAGCCTGTAGCCGTGGTCCAGGGTTCAGAGAAGTTGGGAGTCAAGGTGCGAGCTGAGGTCAAAAATACAAAACACGAACAAGGCAAGGCAACACGAAGCAAGGAGGAAAGCACACAAGAAAGTTTATGCTCAGCCAATTTGCTGAGGGGCTGGCCGAGCATATAAAGGAGAGAGAGCCAATGGGAAGGCTGCAGGGAGTGAGCATAATCAGTATGCTGTATAGTGATATGCGCAGGCGGAGCCCATAGCAGCTGTGGAATAAGTGATCCCGTTAACCCCTTGAGCGCCTGTGTCTGCGTGATGTCTGCACGTATTCCGTCTGTGCTGTGCCCATGTCATCACAGAGTCGGGACCTGGAGGCGGTCCCCGTGGTGTCAGTCTTCGGAGTGGGGTGGCACCTGTGCACAGGCGGTTGCTGATGTGCATCAGCTGTGACATCACGGGATGTGTCATGGGGCGGAGCCTGAGAATGGTCCCTGCGGTGTCTGCCCTTCCAGCAGTGCAGTGCCTGGGTGCAGGTTATGGCAGGCGCGTGTCATTAGAGACGTTGCGAGATGCGTGATGGGGATGGGGCCTTGCGCTGATCCTCACAGAAACATTAACTCTGTGACAAAATGTAATTTCCTAAAGAAATTCTGAAGTGCCTTATTATTTCCCCTATTAATTTTAGTCACATTTTATACCAAATTATTCCAGACTAATAGTAGAGATCAGCATACAGTATGAAAGTACAGTATAAGTGAAAATGTATTAATGACTTATGATGTTATGATTTTTGAGAGGTTTTTACTTATGGTTGTTTTTTTATTAATCTTGATATGGGTAGGTATTTTTTATATTTATACAGTAGCTGTATGATCGAAAATCTGCCTAGAGAAATCAATGAAATCAGTTATTTTAAAAGGATTTGTTGGATATTTTTCAGAATCCAAAAAAGTCAAATTAATGAATGTTTGGATGAATAGCAACTCATTCTTATATACAGGTACTGTATACAGTAGCAGGTTTTACTTCACCAACTGCATGATAGAGATGCTCCAAAAATTTGCTTGTCCCTTTCCTTTATAAAATGAAATTAATACAAATGAAACGATCCACCACTCGCTGTTATTATGCATTTCCCAACATACCGTGTTAGATATGCCTGCTACTGTAACAGGTTAGAATTTCTTTAGTAAGTAAATAATTAACTTATTTGGGCCGTAAGGTCTTGTATAAGGTTAAAAATACTGTAAAACTTTAGGGATAAATTATCATTCTGTGATGTTTAGTGCCTGAGGAGAAGGCTTGAGAAATCTTATTATTATTACATAGTTAAATAGTAGATGAGGTTAAAAAAAATACATATGTCGATGTCATGGTCAACCTATGCTACAGTATATTTAGTTGACAGTTAATTATGGAACAGTATATTTGTATTTACAGTATTTTTATCAAGAGGAAGGAAATCAAAACCCCCCAGTGAAACATCATCCAATGATGTCTCATAAGGCAAATATTATATTCCATCCAAAGAACAAATAACGACAATCAGATTTATCCCTGGATACATGGGATCCTTCCCATGTTCACTTATTTAGTATATCCTTGTACACAGGTATACAGATGCAACTGTTCCTTATGGCCCAGATTCTGAGGAAATCTGTCAGTTTGTCAGGGAAAATTCATAGCACAGTCCATAGCAGGCTGTAATGGCCCATCAGGATTAAAACAGTGGGGTCCCGACGTTTGGATGGGACTCAAACTGTGTGAATCCTACCGGGTTGCACCTGTTTGTAAGAGACGTGCACTAAGACTGAAGCAGTCACTCTCCCTGCGTGCCTCTAACAGGTGATTGTGCAGCTTTTATTTTATTTTAATCCCACAGTATTGTAGCAGTAGGTCCCCTGAGCTGAATCTCATTGATTTCAGGTCTGTTGACCCCCTGCTTCCCGAGTTTCAGGCCCCGATATGGGGTGGGACATTTAAATTCACAGGAGATACCGGCACCTATGATTTTTGTGTGAAGGAATGGCAGTGGACTAGTAAGTCCCTAAGATTTCTGGATCTTCTCCACAGAATACTGGGATGGTTATTAAGTACGTTTTTCAGATCCTCATAATTTGGGAATGTATGTCAGTGTTTATTCATGATTTCTTTAATATCAGTTGACTGTCTGTTAAAGGCTGCTTGATCTTTTTATCAGGGTTTTTAATTGTCAAGAAGAGATTCTGAAGGGGTTTTAAGTTTTCAGGTATAGGGTTTTTTTTAAGCCTGGGTGGAGGAATAGCCTCTCTCCAAATAGTTACCCTTAATAATCTTTGTTTGTATTTTAAAGTCAGCAAAATCCATGCAGTTTCTACGTACTCGACTAAATTGGCCTATTGTTGCGATGGTTGTTCATGACAGTTGGTTTTCTGCATGTAATAGTTCTGAGGCAACCTTCTGGTAGTCTGGATATAGTTAGGTTAAGAAAATGAATGGATGTGTCACTGATACCTGTTGTTAACTTCAGATTATGGTTGTTTGAATTTAGAGTCTGTGTAAAGACAGTAAATTCTCTTCTGCTTCCCTTCCATAAAACCAAAATATAATCGATATAATGACTGCAAATGTGTACAGATGTAGACTTACTATTCTCTGTGCTGTAAAACACCAAGTGTAAATCCCTGACATTTACAATCTGTATTTTGCGATCTGTGACCCCTGGCAGCTACCTTGTGCCTCCATTACAAGTGCTGAGTATCATAGGAAAAGATATTCAGTGCTTCACCTGCCAGCCTCAGATACTGAAGTGTTAAACATAAATAACCACACAAATAATTATTCCAGCTGACCATAGCCAAGCTGCAGACGAGTCTCGGCTCAGTCGCAGATGAGTCGCAAACAACAAAGTGTTCATGCATATGTCATCTCGCACCTTCTCGTGGTCACAGTGGCAGTATGTCTTACTTCATCTGTATGTTGTCACGGTAGTGCTGCCCGCAGACTAGACTCGTCCCTTTACTGAGGTGGGACGTATAGTAACACGCACCCGCAGCAGAGGGAGCATGTCCAGAGTGTGGTATAGGCGTAGCCAGGCCAGGAGACTATAGCTAAAGTAATAGGTACTTGCCAGATCCGGGAATAGGAGAAACGTGGTTGGTGCCGTAACTAAGGGTCGAGGAAGAGAGAGGTCCGGGAGGTCGAGGTACAGGCCGAGATCGAGGGAAGCAGCGTAGTGAAGAGGAAGCCGGGGTCGAGAGCCACGGAAGGATTCGTAAGTCAAGCCGGGTCAAAACCTGAGAAGCACAAAAGCAAGCAAGAGGAAATCCACACTAGGTTAGCAGAAGCTATGCAGAGCAATGATTCCAGGAAAGAACTGGAGTAATAAAGGTGGATGAGCCAATCACAGAGGGAGGTGAGCAGATGTGTGCTGTGGAGCGCATAGAGATAGGGGTGCATTAAATGATTGCCAGGCATCAGCTGTGAAGCAGGAGGGCATGAGTGTTTTTGGTGCCTGACGCACAAGGAGATAAAGTGACTTGGTTAACAGCACACAAAACCCCAGCAAGCTCTTTTTGGGAACCCCTGAGCCCCCACAAAATATATGTATGTATTTAAGTGTCAAAATGGAGTGTTATTGAGCGTGGCATATGTATACAACAGACGACAGAGAAGCCCAAAGCTACATCAAACATGACAGAAATACACAGTAAAATATTCTCCTGAAAAAGGGTAATTTAGTTTAACCCTTTGGCCAAAGCTCTGTAAGCTTGCGAACAACGACAAGGCAGACACCCGTTCGCAAGTCCTAACACTACCAGATAAAATACTAATATACCTCTATTAGGATTACAATTCATAAAGCCCAAGGTGACAAGGAGCTGACACCGGAAATTGAAAAAGGTTCTTCTGATTCAAACTCAGTGGTTACAGAATCAGTGTATTTACCCACTGAGTCACTCCCTCTCTTCCTTGTGGTCTCAGAGGGTTTTTGTGGATACTGTTAAAAGTTGTAAATGTTGGATTTTTTACACTACGAAAATGCAGTTCCTGTTAAGATATTACTTTATTTTCTAAACCTTGTTTGATTATGACATTTAGTTCAGAGGTGTAAATTGTTGTGGGTTTTTTTTGTTTCTAAGAATATGGTAGCATTTAATGTCATTTAGCAATCTCATACCATCATTTAGCACCCCATACCGGGGCCTGTAACTCAGGAAGCAGGGGTCCAGAAGCTGAAATGAATGCTGTTCAGCTCCTGAGACCCCTGTTTATATACTATGTTATTAAAATAAAATAAAAGCAGCACAATCTCCTGTCAGAGGTGCACAGGGAGAGTGACTGATTCTGCATACCCACTCTCTCTTTGTGTCTCTTTGGTACACTTTACTGCAGTATATGGTACTTCACCAAAATATGCTGACTCAAGACTGTTGTGAATGCACTGTGCTTCTGAAAAATGTACGAACTTGCTGCAATTGTAGGAGAATGTAATGTGTACAGTGTATTTGGGCAACATTTAGTATCCCTCAAGACTGTAGTGCATGCATTGTGTTTATGCAAAAAAAATTTGACCTTTTGCAAGTGTACTGTAGGATAATTTATTTCATGCATTATTCTTATGCAAAATTTAGTGACCATATGAAAGTTCATGAGAGTGTTGTCCAAACATTGTGATTCTGAAAAGTTTATTGATCTTTGGCAAGTGTTTGAAACTGTTGTGTTCGGATTGTGTTTGTGCAGAATTTACTGAACTTTCAATGTCTATAAGAGTGGTATGCATGCATGATGCTTGTGCACAATGTTATGACACAAAAACCATGTATATATAGGAGACTGTTAGGCATGCATTGCTCTTCTGCTATATTTACTGACCTTGTTCAAATATAAGAACAGTAAGCAAAAAACAAAGCACACTGGGCACTCATATCTGTAACCCTGTTCCCCTCCCCTCCACCCCCCAATCGCAGATAGGGTCTGTTATGGGAAAAACTACGCTGGTTACTGGAAGTATTGTGGTGAATAATCGCTGATAATTAGTAGCCCTGAGTCTCAAGCATAATGTTAGGGGATGACAACAGGACAGGCTTCTGGGGTACTCATGGTGACAGCGCCTCCATCTCTTGCAGCCCCCAGGATATGGGGTGAAATCTCTGCTTGGGAGTCTCTCTCTCCTTCTTCCCAATAGACTTCAATCTCAGGACAGAAGTAGAGTAAATAGTATTTCTTTATTCACCATGCACACAACACAGCAGTCACTCGGCAGAACTAGGGCCTGCACCCTCAGGATGTCCCTGGACTACACTCTCAGCCAGAGGGCACCAGGAGCAATCCTAGCTCTTCCCCTACTCTATGATAGAGTAAGGGGATCAGTCTCCTACCGCTCCTCTAAGGGAGGGCACACAGTGTGCAGAGCCCTGCACACTGCTCTTGGGTAGGCCAGCCTCTCTCACGGTAGAGGCAACTGACTAAATTCAGGAAGTGCAGCCCCTTAAGTACAGATCCAGTAAGAACCAGCCCCTTGCCCCTGATTGAACACCATGCCTGATTATATTACCTTCTCTGTAACTCACTGGGCTGCAGAGAGGTGGGGAAAACTAATGATCACTCCAAGCGACATTGGCTTTACCAGGGATTACAGCCAGGAGGAAGGCAGACATATTAGCCCAAACCAGACCGAGCTACATATCAATAAAAAAAAATGTGGATTAGTTAGCAGTGTAAAATTAGGTGATGATATAAAATAGTGATATCATGTAGTGAAAAATACTTAGATTTTAAATAGCAAATATAAAAGACTGTTGTACATATATTGTGCTTGTGCAAAATATACCAACCTTCTGCAAGTGTAGGAGAGTGTCCTGCAAGCATTGGCATTTGCTAAATGTAATTATGTTCTGTATGTGTTGGAAAGTGTAGTGCATGTATTTTGCTTTGCAAAGTTCATGGTAAAGCATATTGATACAGTAATTTAAATTAATGTTCCACCTCCTGTCGGTTTTAGTAGTTATTTAATGTGATAATTTACATTTATATGACGCAAGAGTACTTTCATACATACTTGTCAATACTCTACGGAATATAGATATGGATTCTATTTTTGGAAATTATAAAACTAATGTTTTTTCTTCGTGAAATAAATGTACTGTAGCAAACCATTTGTGTTTTCTCTGAATATTGTTTTAGTGTAAACTCATCTTCATTAGTTTATTATATTTAAATCTTTTTTTTTAAAGTGAGATGATTCATATTTTCTTTATTTTGAATACAAAATATTTTAATAATGTCATATTTTGACAGATAAACAAGACTAATTAGATTTAATATTTCTACCTATGGTTGTATTGGGTTTGCCAACAACCCCTCTCTATTTAAAGAACTCCCTTGAGGTTTTTTTTGATTGGTTCCATAATCCATGAAGCGTATTGTTGTTAATATGGATTATTTATCCTTATAATTAAACACAGATTTAGATTTAAAATGTAAGAAAAATAAATGCTGTATTCCCTCTGCCATGTTCATCATTTTTTTTTTTTTTGCATTACAGGGTCTTTGACAGTACCCAGGAGCCTTCAACAGATGCACATTAATTACTCTTTGTCCAATTACTAGTATAATGATTTAACGACATAACCATTCATTAAGCCTTTTTAGAAACTTTTTAAATCACCAAAACCTACTGTATGCTTAGAACACATAACATGATGACATATTTAAAGTAATTTTAGTTTATAAAATTTTTAAAAATACATTGTGTTAACTTTACACATACTGTAACATTTTTACTCAAAGAAAGTGGCTTAAACATAGGCCAAAATCAGTGTTACTTCATAAGACACCTTCTGATGCTAGAAGATACATAGTTAAGATACATAGTTACATAGTAGTAGATGAGGTTGAAAAATGACATACGTCCATCCAGTTCAACCTACAATATGCTAAATTTAGACGACAGGTGTTTTATTCTATATCCGTACGTACAGTATATTGATTCAGAGGAAGGCAAACAAACCCCCAGTAAAATATCATCCAAGGATATCTCATAAGGGGGAAAATAAATTCCTTCCGGACTCCAATAATTGGCAATCATATTACTCCCTAGATCAACATCCTTCCAATGTTTACTTATTTGGTATATCCCTGTATACCTTTCCTTTCTAAAAAGAGGTCCAACCTTTTTTTGATCAAATTTATTGTAGCTTCCATCCCAGTCTCCATCGGTAATGAATTCCACATTTTAAGTATCTTTACGGTAAATAACCCTTTCCTTTGTTACTGTGAAATCTCATTTCCTCCAAATTTAAGGGATGACTCTGAGTCCTTTGTACTGCCCTTGGGATGAATAGTTCTTTTGAAAGCTCTTTGTACTGTCCCCGTATATATTTATATATAGTAATCATATCCCCTCTTAGACACCTCTTTTCTAATGTAAATAAACCTAATTTAGCTAGCCGCTCCTCATAAGCCAGATTGTCCATTCCCTTTATTAATTTGGTTGCTCTTCTCTGAACTCTCTTTAGTTCCATAATGTATTTTCTAAGGAGTTGTGTCCCAAATTGTACTTCATATATAAGGTGTGGTCTTACTAATGTGAGTAAGAAAAAAGGTGAAGCTTACCGCGCACCAGTTAGTGACAAATGAGTGGTTATTACAAAGATCAGGTCACTTGTGATTAACATACAATTATGAGGACTGTGTAAAGGGATATAACACAGACTTTAAAACCATGATGGATCAAAAACAGGTGTAATTATATATATATTGTCTATCACATAACTTTATTACAACGTATATAGTGTAGAACCTGTATTGTTGACAAATTAGATTCTGCTGCAGTTTATTTAGGATGGCTCAACATCCTAAGGGGCTAATAGAGAAAAAAAGAAGAAAAAAGTACAAAACATCTCATGGTGTAGTAAATGAATTATATTGTGGTTTTCAAGCAACAGGTAAGTATTGCAGGAACAGAAGAGCCAACAAGTATTCTAAAACTTGCCCTAATCTTGCCATAAACTAGCCAGGTACTGTACATGCTGTGTACATGCTGGGTACATTTCAGTGACATTTCTGCAGAGGCTAATGGCTCATCGGATTAACACAGCAGGGGTTCCTGGCAGTCCCATTCAGTTTGAATGGGACTGCCAGGGACCCCCATTGTTAATCCGATAGGCCATTAGTCTGTCTGCAGAAATGTGTGAAATGTTGCAGCATGTACCCAGCATGTACCTGGATATTTTTTGAGATTGCCCCAGGTTTGTTTTAGAATAATCGTCGGCATTACAGTACATCATAGTGAAATAAAATAAGCATGACATGTTTTGGACATGTTACCAACGTGGCGAAGACAGCTGGTCCAAACACCAAGTTACAATTCCCACAGGCTACAACCGGATTGGAGGTCCTGGATGTCTTCTCAATGAGAAGTCAGTTCCTGAAGTTCCGGGTACCTGTCCACGCTTGTCCTTGTTTCTGGTGGCTCGAGCGCTACCGTAGGGATCCTTCCACACTGACGGCTTAGGCCAATTACACTTGCCGAACTCAGGCAGCTGCTGATGATGTCACTGGCTGTGTAACTGAGTAGGTGACTCACCGGTAGACAGTCAAAAAGTCTAATTGCCGCAAGCTTATACACAGTAACAGTGTACCTGGAGTCCAAATTGTGCAGAGCTTGCATTCTAATTCCTACGCTTTTTGTAGTTAAAGACTACAGTAGTTCTTCATGAAGTAATGATTCTTCATTTTGGTGCAGTTTATATACTCACGGATTACTGTGATTGGTCCAGCAAGGGGGGGAAGGGGTGAGACGGGTAGGAGTGTGCTGCGCCAATCACAGTAAACATTTCGCAGCTGATCTAATTTAAAAAACGAAACACTGTGGGAGCCACCGGCAGCTCTAACACCCTGACTGCACTCTGGAGGTAAGGGGGGCGGGAAACCCGAGCACGGGGAGCTCGATGGGGGTACCTGGCTACATATATATATATATATATATATATATATATAAATAAAAACAAAAATTCTTACCGTTCTTGCGTCAAGCAAAAAAAAGGCTGCACTCACTTCAAGGTATGAAAAGTGTATTAGGCATGTGAAGACAGACAACCAGTCCCGACATTTTGGCTCCGGAAAGGAACTTTTCTCAAGGGGGGTGCAACATACAAATGACAGACAAGACATATATATACACAAAAACCATCCACCACAATCACCTGTGTCAAATTGCCTAATTGAGGTTTGCCCACGAACTTTAAAATTACCTGCTATCAAAACGGAACTGCCATCTTGAAGGAGGCAGCGTTCTGCGCATGTGTACATGACTAATGGCCGATTGAGGTTGCCATCTTGAATGTGGCACTTCAATTGCGCATGCGCAATTCCCACGTGTGCCATTCAGCCTGGCTATTCTGGAAACAGGGTTGGGAGGGATAGTAGAGCACCCCTGGTGCTTGTATTGTCCACCTTCTACAGGAGTAACCTTCTAAGTACTATAAAACGGCCGCAAATCTGTCTAGAAGCGCGGGGCCGCCATCTTGGATGAGGAAACTCACTGCGCATGCGCAGAACAGTAACGGCCGATCGAGGACGCCATCTTGGAAGTGGCACCTACTGTATACTGCACATGGTTAAATCACATGTTTGTCAAACATCTTACCTACGAAATGAAAGGAGGTAAAAGGGACAAGGTCAAAGTCACCAATGTCCATAATAATGAGTAAACACATGTGCAGCACCTCTGGACTCTCCAAGACAGCAAAAAAAGTAGCACTAGATTTGCAAACAAACATCATAAGGGATAATAACCTTCCTATGATACAGGAGATACCCATAAAATACCAAAATCTATCCTTATGAACCAATAATATCTGAATCAAGTACAACCCTCTTAACATGGCCCATCTGGGGGTTGTACTTGATTCAGATATTATTGGCATATATATATATATATATATATATATATATATATATATATATATATATATATATATATATATATATATATATATATATATATATATATATAAACAGAAACAAAGAGAAAAAAGATCCCAAAATAGCACTCTAGCGAATAAAGTATCAACATTTATTAGACACATAAAACATATACATAGGATCCACAGTGTCCCCAGGGCTGTCTAATCTTAGAACACTGATAACAAACTAAGCACACACTGGAAACAGCAATATACAGTGGCGGCCGCCTTTACTCGATGTGGCTTCTCCCCGTTTTTTTTTTAAATGCGGCGGCGCACGGCTTTTTTTTTTAGTTTTCCTGCTCCGCGGGCGCTTTCAAGGATAAGCGCCATTAGCGCTTATCTGTTGAAGTGGCCGCCGCGCGGGAAACCGCGTGCAAATAAAAAAAAAAGCCCTGCATTTATCCTGGCAAGCTTTAGAAAAAGCTTGACCGGGACAGTAAAGTCAGTACTGGTAAATAGTAAATTAAAGCCATTGTATCACTAAGCTGAATAAACCATGAGAAAGCTGAGTATGAACAAACAGAAATACCCAATAAATTAGTATATATGCAGAACCTGTAGTGTGGAGGCAAAGAATTAGCCTCTAAACACTAGGACCGGTCGGTCAAAAAGTACTGAGTGAAACAACTCATGAATCAATGGCATGTTAGCATCATAGCAAAAGCATACATACAGTAAATGGAATCATACACAGGTTGAAATACACACACAGTGTAGCAGCAGAGCTATAGACAAATGTCAACACAGCCAAATTGTACTTAGCACTGGTCCAAGGAAAAGACAAACAGGAAGCTGTATGTCTGCATGTGAAGTCTTTATTATTTGGGACGAGTCACCTACGGCCTTGAAGACGTTCATCGGGAACCTCAACAACAACAGTCTAAATATAAAGCTTACAAGTACCATTGGACTGAATTATGTTGACTTTTTGGACGTAAGGATTAACATTGATCTGGATGGCAGTGTGAGTACTGATAATCATTTGAAAAGTACCGCAACCAATTGTTTTTGTAAGAGTACCATCCCACCCTGTTGGGAAACCTTACAGGTGGAGGCGCTGTATCCGAAGAATCAGGTAACTCCAGGCTCCCAGCAGCAGAGGTTCAGGCCTTCTGTGTGCCTATTAGGTAACGCACCACACATGGTAATACAGGTGTATTTCCACACATGGTCCCTATCTGCGATTGGGGGGGCAAACTGTGTTACAATTGTAAAATTGGCACCTACCCCCAGAGCTCACCCCTCCCCACCTTTTTAACTTGGGAGATTCTGACATTTTGCTGAAGGGGCAAGACTCATTGCAGTTGCTTCCCCTCTCAAAGAGGTAAAAGGAAGTGTTCACAGTTTTAGTTTTAGGACCTGCCTTATTGGTTATACCTTGACATTTTGGTATGCAGGCTTACGACGCTTTGGCAATAGGGTTTAACTAAATAACCACTTTTTTACTATTATTATTGAAGTATTTAAACTTTGTACTTATTACCATATATGTTTTATCAATTTGATGTAGCATTGGGCACCCCTGTTTTTTGTTGGGTACCCATGGATGTCTGGGGTCCTCTGGGTGTTCCCTGCTAGGCTCTGTGGCCTCCAGGTGATCCCTGCAGGTCCCTGCGAGCCCCAACAGTGTCCATGAGTTGTCATCATGGGTGTCTGGGGGCCTTCAGATGGTTCCCACAGGAGTCTGGGGAGCCCTCGGGTGGTCCCCATGGGTTCCCCAAACTGGTGGGTCCCCAGTTCGTCCCCACGGGTATCCCCTCTGGGTCCTCAGGTGGTATCTGTGGGCATCCAGGGGTCATCAGGTGGGCCCGTGGGCATTCGGGGGTCCTCAGTTGTTCCCCGTGGGTCTCTGCAGGAATGAAGTACCTATCCTGTATTTAAATAAAATAAAACATGGCCTACATTTAAATCAATACAGCTCCCCCCCCCCAAACTCATACAGTACAGTTATGGGCAATATAACGATTATCCAGATATGGATAATAGATTATTTCCCAATATTAAACAGAACATTAGCCAGCATAAATAAAGTAAATAAAAACCATTCTACTTACCCCTGGCAATATGAAGGGCATCCTTGTCAGCTTACTGCAGGTCCATGTCCTCCGTTGCCAGAAAAAATACATAGCAAAAAACAATCTAATATCCCTACCCCATTAATCACCTTGTGACAGGGTGAATGAACGTCACCAGCCATATGCCTGGAAAACCTATGTTTAGGCTTGCAGTGCAGCAGTGATGAGGTTAAGTTGAGAAGGGCTGCTTAATTAGTCTGACCCCAGCTGCATAATCAAGGTGACTGAAAATGCTGAAGAGATTACTGCTGTAAGGTCTGTGTTGCAAAGTACATGTGTGATGAACTGTCTGTCTCCTGCATACAAAAGAGAATCTGCCTTATTTTTTTTGTCTGCTAAAGAGAAGCTACTTTGTTCTGTCTGCTAAAAATAAGCTATTTTGTTTTGGCTGCTGAAGAAGCTATTTTCTTTTGTTTGCTGATGAGAAGCTATTTGTTTTTGGTGTGCTGTATGTTTTAAGGCTCAAATAAATAAGCCTTATCCAAAGAACCAGCGTGTGTGGTTGCATGTACCCTGCAACATATGGTGTCAGAAGTGGGATTTTGAAAGGACGCTGCAGTTAAAGGGCTACACACACACACACACACAAGAATGAGAAAAATGGAAGAATTTTTTAAAGAGTTTCTGTGCGAGCAGACAGACAGCAGGGACAGTTAATGCAGGAGCAGGCCCGGCTACAAGCAGAGAGAGATGAAATACTATTGCAGCAGCAAACCCAGCTCCTAACCCAGCAGCAGGCAGCACAGGAGGAGCGGATGGCCAAGTTGCTGACCCAATTTCAGGGGTCAGCCAGTCCAGAACTTGCAAACAAACCCCCGGTACTCTTGAGGAAAATGGCTCCGAATGAGGATCCAGAGGCTTTTTAACTGACATTTGAAAGGGTTGCCGAAGCTCAGGGCTGGGCTGCAGATCGCTGGGCAACTGCTTTGGCCCCGCTCCTCATAGGAGAAGCCCAGGCCTCATATCAGGGCCTCCCTGCAGATCAGGCAATGGACTACGACAAGTAAAAGCCGTCATACTGGATCGCTTAGGTCTGACCCCAGAGAGACCTACTGGCAGCAGTTCCAGAACTGCTAAGATGAGACCCCGGGTCCTCGCTCAGCGGTAATTGGACTTGTGTATGTGCTGGATACAACCCGAGGAGTGCACTAAGGAGGCAATTCTTGAGCAGGTGGTTTTGGAACAATTCCTATAAATAATACCCCCTTCTGCACGCTCGTGGGTAAAACGTTACGCTGCTGAAACCCTAGCTTTGGTACAAATTTTATGGCTAAACTGATGCAGGATGTCTTAAAATTACTAGAGTCAAGTCGGTTCGGACATCGGTCAACCATCCACAGACTGACAGATTGGTGGAAAGATTTAACCGAACTCTAATAGGGATGCTGAGGAAATTTGTAGATTCAGAGAAGAGAGTCTGGGATAAATTTCTCCCTTTTCTGCTGTTTGCAGTACGGGAAGTTCCCCAGGCCTCCACAGGATTTTCTCCATTTGGACTGCTGTATGGCCGCCAACCCCGGGGTATTCTAGACCTCCTAAAGGAGTCTACTCTGAAAAAAAACGTGTAAAAGCTCAAAGAGTGACGGTCAATGTTGCTGGCAGCAGCCATTAATCATAAATAGTCATAGGAGTTTGCACCGGATAATGCGGGTTTAAAGGGTACACAAACAGTGCAGGATAGCAGGGAAGGCAAGGAGGGCTTGACGGAACACTTTTCAGGGAACAGTACGTGAGAAAGCAACTCACTCAGTCTCCCTCGGTTCACCCCGGCTGCGCCCAATGTAGTGTACACGTTACTCACAATTGTTCACCGCCTGGCTCCCTGGAAGTCCGATGTAGCCCCGACGTGTAGAGATGTCTCCCTGGGACATCCGGTGGTGGTTGTAGATCCTCTCACAGTAACAGTGTACACAGGCAAAGATCCATATCCATCCGCTACAAGAAAAAAGTAGAACTCACCAGCAGGAAAATTAAAACCTAATTTATTAGACTACATAAAAAACAAAATAAACAAACAGTACAAAGTACTCTCCCACGCGTTTCACGCCCACTAAGGCGCTTTCTCAAGGAGTAGTGAGATAGGGGAGGTCTTGAGTATTTAACATGCTTCCCCGTCATGCAAGATAGCTGTTTAGAATAATTAATTAATTGATTTTGTCATGCAGAAAGAACAGAAACAGAAAACAGGAAGGTAAGTAGAAAAAAGAAGAAAGAAAATAAAAAAGATAGAGAAAATAGTTACACTGCAAGAAAACAAGCCATACAAATGATACATAATGTGTAAATAAATCAAATGAAATAAACATATAACAAATTGGAACTTATATGTGAAAAGGAATGGCAATATAAAATAATGACACTAATTTGACCAATATACCATAATCAGACATAAACAATAAAGTCTTACATGAGGTTAATGACCAATGTGCCTCTTGTTGGAAATACATAAGAAGAATACCATCCTATATCCAATATGTACACTAATTGATAAAACAATAAGAATTACATGGCATTTAAGTCATCCCAACATGGATAACAACATAGGTAACATCAAATACTGGAAGAGAAGATTACTAACTAACTATATCATTAACTGATAATCTAGGAAGGACACCACAGATGACAAACAAAGGTTGCAGAGGTTGGAAAGTACATCAACTGGGATTAAAAAATATACATCTATTGGGATTAAAAAAGAGCCAAAATTGTTCAATATAACAATAACCTTAGTTTTCTTTAACTTTTAAAGTAAATAATTATATCAATTAATGTTATTAATATAAAGAAGATCAAATATAGTTAATTTACATAAATTTGATCTAATGTTATAACAAAGAAAAAATTGTGTATAGTATTTAATAGATGATATAAGTAATACATAATTAACACAGAAACTTATTAAAAAAAACTCTTAGGTTTTAATTTTCCTGCTGGTGAGTTCTTCTTTTTTCTTGGAGCGGATGGATATGGATCTTTGCCTGTGCACACTGCACCTAAAGGAGT
>NW_027454370.1:0-83354 GCF_040206685.1 Ascaphus truei | reverse complement strand
TGTGTGATGATGTCAGCCTGTCTGTGATGTAAGAGAGACATTGTGATATCATCACATACTGTAGGCAGGATGGCAGGTGTAAAGCTTCTAAAAGAGAGAGGGAGGGAGAGAGGTAGAGGAGAGAGAGGGAGAAAGAGGGAGAGAGAGAGCAAGCAGCTCCTCCCTCCCATGCAAATGACTGGAGGCAGAGGAGTAGAGGGACAGAAGCCTGTGCTGCTTGTAATGGGACAGGATTTGGGGTGCTGTTTCATGCTCTATCTCCCTCCCTCCCACTGTCTCAGGTGCAGAAAGTTTTCAAGGGAGAGAGGAAAGGAAGAGGAAAATGGAAGCTGAGGAGAGCTGGTCCTGTCCCTCTTGTTGGTAAAGAGGGGGCATCCAGAAAGAGGTAAGGAGATAGTTTTATTTTAATTCAAGAAGGAGTGCCTGGTGGCGTAGCTGGTGTGCTCTGTCACACTACAGACCCCTCCCTGTGTGTGTGTGTGTGTGCGTGCGTGCGTGCGTGCGTGCGTGCGTGCGTGCGTGCGTCTGCAGGGGGTATCTGTCCCATCCATAGATATCAGGGGTACTGCAGCTGCTGCTGCTGTTCAAACTTTTGCTTTAGGCCCATTCCTTTGATGTTAATAAGCGTTTCTAGTACAATCTTTTTCGCTCTGTTCACCCACATCTTTACATTACCTCGTGTGTGTGTGTGTGTGTGTGTGTGTGTGTGTGTGTATGTGTATGTGTGTGTACGTGTGTATAGCATGTGTTTGAAACACTATACTGTATCTGCATAGAAAAAAAGCCTTCTTTTAGTAATGTACAGTTCAAATACTGTATGAACATGACCCCATCTCATCTCATCCCCCTGACTCTGGATACAAAACATTCATGTATTCGTTTGCAACTTTTCATACAATTTGCTTGCACCATTTCAGAGAAATTAAATATTTAAAATGGAAATAAATTGGTAACTGCAGTAACAAACAACACTGTACATGCTAATAGTACATCCATGTAAGCAGTACATACATGCTCAGGAGTTGTTTTTTTGGATCGGTATATACTTGTCATTATCCACTTCAACCATTTTAATTCCCCCCTTTTAAATTATTGTACTGGTTGATGTGTATGTATATATATATATATATATATATATATATATATATATATATATAGATATATATCTATATATCTATATATATATATATATATATATTTCAACCATTATCACCTACAGTACAGTAGCATACAGTGCTCCCACTGCAGCAAGGGATTCTGGGAAATGACATGCAATGTTTACTCGCTCATCCCACAACGTGGCGGTATCAAATATAGCGTTTTCCCAGTTATTATATCCCTGCAGGATGTAGGATAATCCCAGCCAAACCCACATACTTACTACATTCCCGTTATGTCACATGTATTATTTCCTGTGAAGGAAGCGCTATGTATATTCCCATTATGGTCACAAATTGGACGATACTGTATTTCCATTATGTCTCCTATTATTTTCCCATGATATCTCATAGAATACTGTCATCCAAAACCACATCATTATTGAATGATTGAAAATGATGCTCCGTTTTATGTCAAGATTGTCTTGACACTTAGACCCCCAAGATTTCAATAGCGCCTCACTTAAAAGATGACATTATTTTTGATTCAAATGAACTTTTATGGTGCAGAAGCTGCATGGTGCCTGTGCCTACAGTGTATGTATTTGTCAGTGTGTCTCTATCTGCATTTCTGTCTCTTGCTGGCCGCCAGCCTGTGTGATGATGTCAGCCTGTCTGTGATGTAAGAGAGACATTGTGATATCATCACATACTGTAGGCAGGATGGCAGGTGTAAAGCTTCTAAAAGAGAGAGGGAGGGAGAGAGGTAGAGGAGAGAGAGGGAGAAAGAGGGAGAGAGAGAGCAAGCAGCTCCTCCCTCCCATGCAAATGACTGGAGGCAGAGGAGTAGAGGGACAGAAGCCTGTGCTGCTTGTAATGGGACAGGATTTGGGGTGCTGTTTCATGCTCTATCTCCCTCCCTCCCACTGTCTCAGGTGCAGAAAGTTTTCAAGGGAGAGAGGAAAGGAAGAGGAAAATGGAAGCTGAGGAGAGCTGGTCCTGTCCCTCTTGTTGGTAAAGAGGGGGCATCCAGAAAGAGGTAAGGAGATAGTTTTATTTTAATTCAAGAAGGAGTGCCTGGTGGCGTAGCTGGTGTGCTCTGTCACACTACAGACCCCTCCCTGTGTGTGTGTGTGTGTGTGCGTGCGTGCGTGCGTGCGTGCGTGCGTGCGTGCGTGCGTGCGTCTGCAGGGGGTATCTGTCCCATCCATAGATATCAGGGGTACTGCAGCTGCTGCTGCTGTTCAAACTTTTGCTTTAGGCCCATTCCTTTGATGTTAATAAGCGTTTCTAGTACAATCTTTTTCGCTCTGTTCACCCACATCTTTACATTACCTCGTGTGTGTGTGTGTGTGTGTGTGTGTGTGTATGTGTGTGTACGTGTGTATAGCATGTGTTTGAAACACTATACTGTATCTGCATAGAAAAAAAGCCTTCTTTTAGTAATGTACAGTTCAAATACTGTATGAACATGACCCCATCTCATCTCATCCCCCTGACTCTGGATACAAAACATTCATGTATTCGTTTGCAACTTTTCATACAATTTGCTTGCACCATTTCAGAGAAATTAAATATTTAAAATGGAAATAAATTGGTAACTGCAGTAACAAACAACACTGTACATGCTAATAGTACATCCATGTAAGCAGTACATACATGCTCAGGAGTTGTTTTTTTGGATCGGTATATACTTGTCATTATCCACTTCAACCATTTTAATTCCCCCCTTTTAAATTATTGTACTGGTTGATGTGTATGTATATATATATATATATATATATATATATATATATATATAGATATATATCTATATATCTATATATATATATATATATATATTTCAACCATTATCACCTACAGTACAGTAGCATACAGTGCTCCCACTGCAGCAAGGGATTCTGGGAAATGACATGCAATGTTTACTCGCTCATCCCACAACGTGGCGGTATCAAATATAGCGTTTTCCCAGTTATTATATCCCTGCAGGATGTAGGATAATCCCAGCCAAACCCACATACTTACTACATTCCCGTTATGTCACATGTATTATTTCCTGTGAAGGAAGCGCTATGTATATTCCCATTATGGTCACAAATTGGACGATACTGTATTTCCATTATGTCTCCTATTATTTTCCCATGATATCTCATAGAATACTGTCATCCAAAACCACATCATTATTGAATGATTGAAAATGATGCTCCGTTTTATGTCAAGATTGTCTTGACACTTAGACCCCCAAGATTTCAATAGCGCCTCACTTAAAAGATGACATTATTTTTGATTCAAATGAACTTTTATGGTGCAGAAGCTGCATGGTGCCTGTGCCTACAGTGTATGTATTTGTCAGTGTGTCTCTATCTGCATTTCTGTCTCTTGCTGGCCGCCAGCCTGTGTGATGATGTCAGCCTGTCTGTGATGTAAGAGAGACATTGTGATATCATCACATACTGTAGGCAGGATGGCAGGTGTAAAGCTTCTAAAAGAGAGAGGGAGGGAGAGAGGTAGAGGAGAGAGAGGGAGAAAGAGGGAGAGAGAGAGCAAGCAGCTCCTCCCTCCCATGCAAATGACTGGAGGCAGAGGAGTAGAGGGACAGAAGCCTGTGCTGCTTGTAATGGGACAGGATTTGGGGTGCTGTTTCATGCTCTATCTCCCTCCCTCCCACTGTCTCAGGTGCAGAAAGTTTTCAAGGGAGAGAGGAAAGGAAGAGGAAAATGGAAGCTGAGGAGAGCTGGTCCTGTCCCTCTTGTTGGTAAAGAGGGGGCATCCAGAAAGAGGTAAGGAGATAGTTTTATTTTAATTCAAGAAGGAGTGCCTGGTGGCGTAGCTGGTGTGCTCTGTCACACTACAGACCCCTCCCTGTGTGTGTGTGTGTGTGCGTGCGTGCGTGCGTGCGTGCGTGCGTGCGTGCGTCTGCAGGGGGTATCTGTCCCATCCATAGATATCAGGGGTACTGCAGCTGCTGCTGCTGTTCAAACTTTTGCTTTAGGCCCATTCCTTTGATGTTAATAAGCGTTTCTAGTACAATCTTTTTCGCTCTGTTCACCCACATCTTTACATTACCTCGTGTGTGTGTGTGTGTGTGTGTGTGTGTGTGTGTATGTGTATGTGTGTGTACGTGTGTATAGCATGTGTTTGAAACACTATACTGTATCTGCATAGAAAAAAAGCCTTCTTTTAGTAATGTACAGTTCAAATACTGTATGAACATGACCCCATCTCATCTCATCCCCCTGACTCTGGATACAAAACATTCATGTATTCGTTTGCAACTTTTCATACAATTTGCTTGCACCATTTCAGAGAAATTAAATATTTAAAATGGAAATAAATTGGTAACTGCAGTAACAAACAACACTGTACATGCTAATAGTACATCCATGTAAGCAGTACATACATGCTCAGGAGTTGTTTTTTTGGATCGGTATATACTTGTCATTATCCACTTCAACCATTTTAATTCCCCCCTTTTAAATTATTGTACTGGTTGATGTGTATGTATATATATATATATATATATATATAGATATATATCTATATATCTATATATATATATATATATATATTTCAACCATTATCACCTACAGTACAGTAGCATACAGTGCTCCCACTGCAGCAAGGGATTCTGGGAAATGACATGCAATGTTTACTCGCTCATCCCACAACGTGGCGGTATCAAATATAGCGTTTTCCCAGTTATTATATCCCTGCAGGATGTAGGATAATCCCAGCCAAACCCACATACTTACTACATTCCCGTTATGTCACATGTATTATTTCCTGTGAAGGAAGCGCTATGTATATTCCCATTATGGTCACAAATTGGACGATACTGTATTTCCATTATGTCTCCTATTATTTTCCCATGATATCTCATAGAATACTGTCATCCAAAACCACATCATTATTGAATGATTGAAAATGATGCTCCGTTTTATGTCAAGATTGTCTTGACACTTAGACCCCCAAGATTTCAATAGCGCCTCACTTAAAAGATGACATTATTTTTGATTCAAATGAACTTTTATGGTGCAGAAGCTGCATGGTGCCTGTGCCTACAGTGTATGTATTTGTCAGTGTGTCTCTATCTGCATTTCTGTCTCTTGCTGGCCGCCAGCCTGTGTGATGATGTCAGCCTGTCTGTGATGTAAGAGAGACATTGTGATATCATCACATACTGTAGGCAGGATGGCAGGTGTAAAGCTTCTAAAAGAGAGAGGGAGGGAGAGAGGTAGAGGAGAGAGAGGGAGAAAGAGGGAGAGAGAGAGCAAGCAGCTCCTCCCTCCCATGCAAATGACTGGAGGCAGAGGAGTAGAGGGACAGAAGCCTGTGCTGCTTGTAATGGGACAGGATTTGGGGTGCTGTTTCATGCTCTATCTCCCTCCCTCCCACTGTCTCAGGTGCAGAAAGTTTTCAAGGGAGAGAGGAAAGGAAGAGGAAAATGGAAGCTGAGGAGAGCTGGTCCTGTCCCTCTTGTTGGTAAAGAGGGGGCATCCAGAAAGAGGTAAGGAGATAGTTTTATTTTAATTCAAGAAGGAGTGCCTGGTGGCGTAGCTGGTGTGCTCTGTCACACTACAGACCCCTCCCTGTGTGTGTGTGTGTGTGTGCGTGCGTGCGTGCGTGCGTGCGTGCGTGCGTGCGTGCGTGCGTGCGTGCGTCTGCAGGGGGTATCTGTCCCATCCATAGATATCAGGGGTACTGCAGCTGCTGCTGCTGTTCAAACTTTTGCTTTAGGCCCATTCCTTTGATGTTAATAAGCGTTTCTAGTACAATCTTTTTCGCTCTGTTCACCCACATCTTTACATTACCTCGTGTGTGTGTGTGTGTGTGTGTGTGTGTATGTGTGTGTACGTGTGTATAGCATGTGTTTGAAACACTATACTGTATCTGCATAGAAAAAAAGCCTTCTTTTAGTAATGTACAGTTCAAATACTGTATGAACATGACCCCATCTCATCTCATCCCCCTGACTCTGGATACAAAACATTCATGTATTCGTTTGCAACTTTTCATACAATTTGCTTGCACCATTTCAGAGAAATTAAATATTTAAAATGGAAATAAATTGGTAACTGCAGTAACAAACAACACTGTACATGCTAATAGTACATCCATGTAAGCAGTACATACATGCTCAGGAGTTGTTTTTTTGGATCGGTATATACTTGTCATTATCCACTTCAACCATTTTAATTCCCCCCTTTTAAATTATTGTACTGGTTGATGTGTATGTATATATATATATATATATATATATATATATATATATATATATAGATATATATCTATATATCTATATATATATATATATATATATTTCAACCATTATCACCTACAGTACAGTAGCATACAGTGCTCCCACTGCAGCAAGGGATTCTGGGAAATGACATGCAATGTTTACTCGCTCATCCCACAACGTGGCGGTATCAAATATAGCGTTTTCCCAGTTATTATATCCCTGCAGGATGTAGGATAATCCCAGCCAAACCCACATACTTACTACATTCCCGTTATGTCACATGTATTATTTCCTGTGAAGGAAGCGCTATGTATATTCCCATTATGGTCACAAATTGGACGATACTGTATTTCCATTATGTCTCCTATTATTTTCCCATGATATCTCATAGAATACTGTCATCCAAAACCACATCATTATTGAATGATTGAAAATGATGCTCCGTTTTATGTCAAGATTGTCTTGACACTTAGACCCCCAAGATTTCAATAGCGCCTCACTTAAAAGATGACATTATTTTTGATTCAAATGAACTTTTATGGTGCAGAAGCTGCATGGTGCCTGTGCCTACAGTGTATGTATTTGTCAGTGTGTCTCTATCTGCATTTCTGTCTCTTGCTGGCCGCCAGCCTGTGTGATGATGTCAGCCTGTCTGTGATGTAAGAGAGACATTGTGATATCATCACATACTGTAGGCAGGATGGCAGGTGTAAAGCTTCTAAAAGAGAGAGGGAGGGAGAGAGGTAGAGGAGAGAGAGGGAGAAAGAGGGAGAGAGAGAGCAAGCAGCTCCTCCCTCCCATGCAAATGACTGGAGGCAGAGGAGTAGAGGGACAGAAGCCTGTGCTGCTTGTAATGGGACAGGATTTGGGGTGCTGTTTCATGCTCTATCTCCCTCCCTCCCACTGTCTCAGGTGCAGAAAGTTTTCAAGGGAGAGAGGAAAGGAAGAGGAAAATGGAAGCTGAGGAGAGCTGGTCCTGTCCCTCTTGTTGGTAAAGAGGGGGCATCCAGAAAGAGGTAAGGAGATAGTTTTATTTTAATTCAAGAAGGAGTGCCTGGTGGCGTAGCTGGTGTGCTCTGTCACACTACAGACCCCTCCCTGTGTGTGTGTGTGTGTGCGTGCGTGCGTGCGTGCGTGCGTGCGTGCGTGCGTCTGCAGGGGGTATCTGTCCCATCCATAGATATCAGGGGTACTGCAGCTGCTGCTGCTGTTCAAACTTTTGCTTTAGGCCCATTCCTTTGATGTTAATAAGCGTTTCTAGTACAATCTTTTTCGCTCTGTTCACCCACATCTTTACATTACCTCGTGTGTGTGTGTGTGTGTGTGTGTGTGTGTGTGTATGTGTATGTGTGTGTACGTGTGTATAGCATGTGTTTGAAACACTATACTGTATCTGCATAGAAAAAAAGCCTTCTTTTAGTAATGTACAGTTCAAATACTGTATGAACATGACCCCATCTCATCTCATCCCCCTGACTCTGGATACAAAACATTCATGTATTCGTTTGCAACTTTTCATACAATTTGCTTGCACCATTTCAGAGAAATTAAATATTTAAAATGGAAATAAATTGGTAACTGCAGTAACAAACAACACTGTACATGCTAATAGTACATCCATGTAAGCAGTACATACATGCTCAGGAGTTGTTTTTTTGGATCGGTATATACTTGTCATTATCCACTTCAACCATTTTAATTCCCCCCTTTTAAATTATTGTACTGGTTGATGTGTATGTATATATATATATATATATATATATAGATATATATCTATATATCTATATATATATATATATATATATTTCAACCATTATCACCTACAGTACAGTAGCATACAGTGCTCCCACTGCAGCAAGGGATTCTGGGAAATGACATGCAATGTTTACTCGCTCATCCCACAACGTGGCGGTATCAAATATAGCGTTTTCCCAGTTATTATATCCCTGCAGGATGTAGGATAATCCCAGCCAAACCCACATACTTACTACATTCCCGTTATGTCACATGTATTATTTCCTGTGAAGGAAGCGCTATGTATATTCCCATTATGGTCACAAATTGGACGATACTGTATTTCCATTATGTCTCCTATTATTTTCCCATGATATCTCATAGAATACTGTCATCCAAAACCACATCATTATTGAATGATTGAAAATGATGCTCCGTTTTATGTCAAGATTGTCTTGACACTTAGACCCCCAAGATTTCAATAGCGCCTCACTTAAAAGATGACATTATTTTTGATTCAAATGAACTTTTATGGTGCAGAAGCTGCATGGTGCCTGTGCCTACAGTGTATGTATTTGTCAGTGTGTCTCTATCTGCATTTCTGTCTCTTGCTGGCCGCCAGCCTGTGTGATGATGTCAGCCTGTCTGTGATGTAAGAGAGACATTGTGATATCATCACATACTGTAGGCAGGATGGCAGGTGTAAAGCTTCTAAAAGAGAGAGGGAGGGAGAGAGGTAGAGGAGAGAGAGGGAGAAAGAGGGAGAGAGAGAGCAAGCAGCTCCTCCCTCCCATGCAAATGACTGGAGGCAGAGGAGTAGAGGGACAGAAGCCTGTGCTGCTTGTAATGGGACAGGATTTGGGGTGCTGTTTCATGCTCTATCTCCCTCCCTCCCACTGTCTCAGGTGCAGAAAGTTTTCAAGGGAGAGAGGAAAGGAAGAGGAAAATGGAAGCTGAGGAGAGCTGGTCCTGTCCCTCTTGTTGGTAAAGAGGGGGCATCCAGAAAGAGGTAAGGAGATAGTTTTATTTTAATTCAAGAAGGAGTGCCTGGTGGCGTAGCTGGTGTGCTCTGTCACACTACAGACCCCTCCCTGTGTGTGTGTGTGTGTGCGTGCGTGTGCGTGCGTGCGTGCGTGCGTGCGTGCGTGCGTCTGCAGGGGGTATCTGTCCCATCCATAGATATCAGGGGTACTGCAGCTGCTGCTGCTGTTCAAACTTTTGCTTTAGGCCCATTCCTTTGATGTTAATAAGCGTTTCTAGTACAATCTTTTTCGCTCTGTTCACCCACATCTTTACATTACCTCGTGTGTGTGTGTGTGTGTGTGTGTGTGTGTGTGTATGTGTATGTGTGTGTACGTGTGTATAGCATGTGTTTGAAACACTATACTGTATCTGCATAGAAAAAAAGCCTTCTTTTAGTAATGTACAGTTCAAATACTGTATGAACATGACCCCATCTCATCTCATCCCCCTGACTCTGGATACAAAACATTCATGTATTCGTTTGCAACTTTTCATACAATTTGCTTGCACCATTTCAGAGAAATTAAATATTTAAAATGGAAATAAATTGGTAACTGCAGTAACAAACAACACTGTACATGCTAATAGTACATCCATGTAAGCAGTACATACATGCTCAGGAGTTGTTTTTTTGGATCGGTATATACTTGTCATTATCCACTTCAACCATTTTAATTCCCCCCTTTTAAATTATTGTACTGGTTGATGTGTATGTATATATATATATATATATATATATATATATATATATATATATATATATAGATATATATCTATATATCTATATATATATATATATATATATTTCAACCATTATCACCTACAGTACAGTAGCATACAGTGCTCCCACTGCAGCAAGGGATTCTGGGAAATGACATGCAATGTTTACTCGCTCATCCCACAACGTGGCGGTATCAAATATAGCGTTTTCCCAGTTATTATATCCCTGCAGGATGTAGGATAATCCCAGCCAAACCCACATACTTACTACATTCCCGTTATGTCACATGTATTATTTCCTGTGAAGGAAGCGCTATGTATATTCCCATTATGGTCACAAATTGGACGATACTGTATTTCCATTATGTCTCCTATTATTTTCCCATGATATCTCATAGAATACTGTCATCCAAAACCACATCATTATTGAATGATTGAAAATGATGCTCCGTTTTATGTCAAGATTGTCTTGACACTTAGACCCCCAAGATTTCAATAGCGCCTCACTTAAAAGATGACATTATTTTTGATTCAAATGAACTTTTATGGTGCAGAAGCTGCATGGTGCCTGTGCCTACAGTGTATGTATTTGTCAGTGTGTCTCTATCTGCATTTCTGTCTCTTGCTGGCCGCCAGCCTGTGTGATGATGTCAGCCTGTCTGTGATGTAAGAGAGACATTGTGATATCATCACATACTGTAGGCAGGATGGCAGGTGTAAAGCTTCTAAAAGAGAGAGGGAGGGAGAGAGGTAGAGGAGAGAGAGGGAGAAAGAGGGAGAGAGAGAGCAAGCAGCTCCTCCCTCCCATGCAAATGACTGGAGGCAGAGGAGTAGAGGGACAGAAGCCTGTGCTGCTTGTAATGGGACAGGATTTGGGGTGCTGTTTCATGCTCTATCTCCCTCCCTCCCACTGTCTCAGGTGCAGAAAGTTTTCAAGGGAGAGAGGAAAGGAAGAGGAAAATGGAAGCTGAGGAGAGCTGGTCCTGTCCCTCTTGTTGGTAAAGAGGGGGCATCCAGAAAGAGGTAAGGAGATAGTTTTATTTTAATTCAAGAAGGAGTGCCTGGTGGCGTAGCTGGTGTGCTCTGTCACACTACAGACCCCTCCCTGTGTGTGTGTGTGCGTGCGTGCGTGCGTGCGTGCGTGCGTGCGTCTGCAGGGGGTATCTGTCCCATCCATAGATATCAGGGGTACTGCAGCTGCTGCTGCTGTTCAAACTTTTGCTTTAGGCCCATTCCTTTGATGTTAATAAGCGTTTCTAGTACAATCTTTTTCGCTCTGTTCACCCACATCTTTACATTACCTCGTGTGTGTGTGTGTGTGTGTGTGTGTGTGTGTGTATGTGTATGTGTGTGTACGTGTGTATAGCATGTGTTTGAAACACTATACTGTATCTGCATAGAAAAAAAGCCTTCTTTTAGTAATGTACAGTTCAAATACTGTATGAACATGACCCCATCTCATCTCATCCCCCTGACTCTGGATACAAAACATTCATGTATTCGTTTGCAACTTTTCATACAATTTGCTTGCACCATTTCAGAGAAATTAAATATTTAAAATGGAAATAAATTGGTAACTGCAGTAACAAACAACACTGTACATGCTAATAGTACATCCATGTAAGCAGTACATACATGCTCAGGAGTTGTTTTTTTGGATCGGTATATACTTGTCATTATCCACTTCAACCATTTTAATTCCCCCCTTTTAAATTATTGTACTGGTTGATGTGTATGTATATATATATATATATATATATATATATATATATATATATATATATATAGATATATATCTATATATCTATATATATATATATATATATATTTCAACCATTATCACCTACAGTACAGTAGCATACAGTGCTCCCACTGCAGCAAGGGATTCTGGGAAATGACATGCAATGTTTACTCGCTCATCCCACAACGTGGCGGTATCAAATATAGCGTTTTCCCAGTTATTATATCCCTGCAGGATGTAGGATAATCCCAGCCAAACCCACATACTTACTACATTCCCGTTATGTCACATGTATTATTTCCTGTGAAGGAAGCGCTATGTATATTCCCATTATGGTCACAAATTGGACGATACTGTATTTCCATTATGTCTCCTATTATTTTCCCATGATATCTCATAGAATACTGTCATCCAAAACCACATCATTATTGAATGATTGAAAATGATGCTCCGTTTTATGTCAAGATTGTCTTGACACTTAGACCCCCAAGATTTCAATAGCGCCTCACTTAAAAGATGACATTATTTTTGATTCAAATGAACTTTTATGGTGCAGAAGCTGCATGGTGCCTGTGCCTACAGTGTATGTATTTGTCAGTGTGTCTCTATCTGCATTTCTGTCTCTTGCTGGCCGCCAGCCTGTGTGATGATGTCAGCCTGTCTGTGATGTAAGAGAGACATTGTGATATCATCACATACTGTAGGCAGGATGGCAGGTGTAAAGCTTCTAAAAGAGAGAGGGAGGGAGAGAGGTAGAGGAGAGAGAGGGAGAAAGAGGGAGAGAGAGAGCAAGCAGCTCCTCCCTCCCATGCAAATGACTGGAGGCAGAGGAGTAGAGGGACAGAAGCCTGTGCTGCTTGTAATGGGACAGGATTTGGGGTGCTGTTTCATGCTCTATCTCCCTCCCTCCCACTGTCTCAGGTGCAGAAAGTTTTCAAGGGAGAGAGGAAAGGAAGAGGAAAATGGAAGCTGAGGAGAGCTGGTCCTGTCCCTCTTGTTGGTAAAGAGGGGGCATCCAGAAAGAGGTAAGGAGATAGTTTTATTTTAATTCAAGAAGGAGTGCCTGGTGGCGTAGCTGGTGTGCTCTGTCACACTACAGACCCCTCCCTGTGTGTGTGTGTGTGTGTGCGTGCGTGCGTGCGTGCGTGCGTGCGTGCGTCTGCAGGGGGTATCTGTCCCATCCATAGATATCAGGGGTACTGCAGCTGCTGCTGCTGTTCAAACTTTTGCTTTAGGCCCATTCCTTTGATGTTAATAAGCGTTTCTAGTACAATCTTTTTCGCTCTGTTCACCCACATCTTTACATTACCTCGTGTGTGTGTGTGTGTGTGTGTGTGTGTATGTGTGTGTACGTGTGTATAGCATGTGTTTGAAACACTATACTGTATCTGCATAGAAAAAAAGCCTTCTTTTAGTAATGTACAGTTCAAATACTGTATGAACATGACCCCATCTCATCTCATCCCCCTGACTCTGGATACAAAACATTCATGTATTCGTTTGCAACTTTTCATACAATTTGCTTGCACCATTTCAGAGAAATTAAATATTTAAAATGGAAATAAATTGGTAACTGCAGTAACAAACAACACTGTACATGCTAATAGTACATCCATGTAAGCAGTACATACATGCTCAGGAGTTGTTTTTTTGGATCGGTATATACTTGTCATTATCCACTTCAACCATTTTAATTCCCCCCTTTTAAATTATTGTACTGGTTGATGTGTATGTATATATATATATATATATATATATATATATATATATATATAGATATATATCTATATATCTATATATATATATATATATATATTTCAACCATTATCACCTACAGTACAGTAGCATACAGTGCTCCCACTGCAGCAAGGGATTCTGGGAAATGACATGCAATGTTTACTCGCTCATCCCACAACGTGGCGGTATCAAATATAGCGTTTTCCCAGTTATTATATCCCTGCAGGATGTAGGATAATCCCAGCCAAACCCACATACTTACTACATTCCCGTTATGTCACATGTATTATTTCCTGTGAAGGAAGCGCTATGTATATTCCCATTATGGTCACAAATTGGACGATACTGTATTTCCATTATGTCTCCTATTATTTTCCCATGATATCTCATAGAATACTGTCATCCAAAACCACATCATTATTGAATGATTGAAAATGATGCTCCGTTTTATGTCAAGATTGTCTTGACACTTAGACCCCCAAGATTTCAATAGCGCCTCACTTAAAAGATGACATTATTTTTGATTCAAATGAACTTTTATGGTGCAGAAGCTGCATGGTGCCTGTGCCTACAGTGTATGTATTTGTCAGTGTGTCTCTATCTGCATTTCTGTCTCTTGCTGGCCGCCAGCCTGTGTGATGATGTCAGCCTGTCTGTGATGTAAGAGAGACATTGTGATATCATCACATACTGTAGGCAGGATGGCAGGTGTAAAGCTTCTAAAAGAGAGAGGGAGGGAGAGAGGTAGAGGAGAGAGAGGGAGAAAGAGGGAGAGAGAGAGCAAGCAGCTCCTCCCTCCCATGCAAATGACTGGAGGCAGAGGAGTAGAGGGACAGAAGCCTGTGCTGCTTGTAATGGGACAGGATTTGGGGTGCTGTTTCATGCTCTATCTCCCTCCCTCCCACTGTCTCAGGTGCAGAAAGTTTTCAAGGGAGAGAGGAAAGGAAGAGGAAAATGGAAGCTGAGGAGAGCTGGTCCTGTCCCTCTTGTTGGTAAAGAGGGGGCATCCAGAAAGAGGTAAGGAGATAGTTTTATTTTAATTCAAGAAGGAGTGCCTGGTGGCGTAGCTGGTGTGCTCTGTCACACTACAGACCCCTCCCTGTGTGTGTGCGTGCGTGCGTGCGTGCGTGCGTGCGTGCGTGCGTGCGTGCGTGCGTCTGCAGGGGGTATCTGTCCCATCCATAGATATCAGGGGTACTGCAGCTGCTGCTGCTGTTCAAACTTTTGCTTTAGGCCCATTCCTTTGATGTTAATAAGCGTTTCTAGTACAATCTTTTTCGCTCTGTTCACCCACATCTTTACATTACCTCGTGTGTGTGTGTGTGTGTGTGTGTGTGTATGTGTGTGTACGTGTGTATAGCATGTGTTTGAAACACTATACTGTATCTGCATAGAAAAAAAGCCTTCTTTTAGTAATGTACAGTTCAAATACTGTATGAACATGACCCCATCTCATCTCATCCCCCTGACTCTGGATACAAAACATTCATGTATTCGTTTGCAACTTTTCATACAATTTGCTTGCACCATTTCAGAGAAATTAAATATTTAAAATGGAAATAAATTGGTAACTGCAGTAACAAACAACACTGTACATGCTAATAGTACATCCATGTAAGCAGTACATACATGCTCAGGAGTTGTTTTTTTGGATCGGTATATACTTGTCATTATCCACTTCAACCATTTTAATTCCCCCCTTTTAAATTATTGTACTGGTTGATGTGTATGTATATATATATATATATATATATATATATATATATATATATAGATATATATCTATATATCTATATATATATATATATATATATTTCAACCATTATCACCTACAGTACAGTAGCATACAGTGCTCCCACTGCAGCAAGGGATTCTGGGAAATGACATGCAATGTTTACTCGCTCATCCCACAACGTGGCGGTATCAAATATAGCGTTTTCCCAGTTATTATATCCCTGCAGGATGTAGGATAATCCCAGCCAAACCCACATACTTACTACATTCCCGTTATGTCACATGTATTATTTCCTGTGAAGGAAGCGCTATGTATATTCCCATTATGGTCACAAATTGGACGATACTGTATTTCCATTATGTCTCCTATTATTTTCCCATGATATCTCATAGAATACTGTCATCCAAAACCACATCATTATTGAATGATTGAAAATGATGCTCCGTTTTATGTCAAGATTGTCTTGACACTTAGACCCCCAAGATTTCAATAGCGCCTCACTTAAAAGATGACATTATTTTTGATTCAAATGAACTTTTATGGTGCAGAAGCCGCATGGTGCCTGTGCCTACAGTGTATGTATTTGTCAGTGTGTCTCTATCTGCATTTCTGTCTCTTGCTGGCCGCCAGCCTGTGTGATGATGTCAGCCTGTCTGTGATGTAAGAGAGACATTGTGATATCATCACATACTGTAGGCAGGATGGCAGGTGTAAAGCTTCTAAAAGAGAGAGGGAGGGAGAGAGGTAGAGGAGAGAGAGGGAGAAAGAGGGAGAGAGAGAGCAAGCAGCTCCTCCCTCCCATGCAAATGACTGGAGGCAGAGGAGTAGAGGGACAGAAGCCTGTGCTGCTTGTAATGGGACAGGATTTGGGGTGCTGTTTCATGCTCTATCTCCCTCCCTCCCACTGTCTCAGGTGCAGAAAGTTTTCAAGGGAGAGAGGAAAGGAAGAGGAAAATGGAAGCTGAGGAGAGCTGGTCCTGTCCCTCTTGTTGGTAAAGAGGGGGCATCCAGAAAGAGGTAAGGAGATAGTTTTATTTTAATTCAAGAAGGAGTGCCTGGTGGCGTAGCTGGTGTGCTCTGTCACACTACAGACCCCTCCCTGTGTGTGTGTGTGTGTGTGTGCGTGCGTGCGTGCGTGCGTGCGTGCGTGCGTGCGTGCGTGCGTCTGCAGGGGGTATCTGTCCCATCCATAGATATCAGGGGTACTGCAGCTGCTGCTGCTGTTCAAACTTTTGCTTTAGGCCCATTCCTTTGATGTTAATAAGCGTTTCTAGTACAATCTTTTTCGCTCTGTTCACCCACATCTTTACATTACCTCGTGTGTGTGTGTGTGTGTGTGTGTGTGTGTGTGTGTGTATGTGTATGTGTGTGTACGTGTGTATAGCATGTGTTTGAAACACTATACTGTATCTGCATAGAAAAAAAGCCTTCTTTTAGTAATGTACAGTTCAAATACTGTATGAACATGACCCCATCTCATCTCATCCCCCTGACTCTGGATACAAAACATTCATGTATTCGTTTGCAACTTTTCATACAATTTGCTTGCACCATTTCAGAGAAATTAAATATTTAAAATGGAAATAAATTGGTAACTGCAGTAACAAACAACACTGTACATGCTAATAGTACATCCATGTAAGCAGTACATACATGCTCAGGAGTTGTTTTTTTGGATCGGTATATACTTGTCATTATCCACTTCAACCATTTTAATTCCCCCCTTTTAAATTATTGTACTGGTTGATGTGTATGTATATATATATATATATATATATATATATATATATATATATATATATAGATATATATCTATATATCTATATATATATATATATATATATTTCAACCATTATCACCTACAGTACAGTAGCATACAGTGCTCCCACTGCAGCAAGGGATTCTGGGAAATGACATGCAATGTTTACTCGCTCATCCCACAACGTGGCGGTATCAAATATAGCGTTTTCCCAGTTATTATATCCCTGCAGGATGTAGGATAATCCCAGCCAAACCCACATACTTACTACATTCCCGTTATGTCACATGTATTATTTCCTGTGAAGGAAGCGCTATGTATATTCCCATTATGGTCACAAATTGGACGATACTGTATTTCCATTATGTCTCCTATTATTTTCCCATGATATCTCATAGAATACTGTCATCCAAAACCACATCATTATTGAATGATTGAAAATGATGCTCCGTTTTATGTCAAGATTGTCTTGACACTTAGACCCCCAAGATTTCAATAGCGCCTCACTTAAAAGATGACATTATTTTTGATTCAAATGAACTTTTATGGTGCAGAAGCTGCATGGTGCCTGTGCCTACAGTGTATGTATTTGTCAGTGTGTCTCTATCTGCATTTCTGTCTCTTGCTGGCCGCCAGCCTGTGTGATGATGTCAGCCTGTCTGTGATGTAAGAGAGACATTGTGATATCATCACATACTGTAGGCAGGATGGCAGGTGTAAAGCTTCTAAAAGAGAGAGGGAGGGAGAGAGGTAGAGGAGAGAGAGGGAGAAAGAGGGAGAGAGAGAGCAAGCAGCTCCTCCCTCCCATGCAAATGACTGGAGGCAGAGGAGTAGAGGGACAGAAGCCTGTGCTGCTTGTAATGGGACAGGATTTGGGGTGCTGTTTCATGCTCTATCTCCCTCCCTCCCACTGTCTCAGGTGCAGAAAGTTTTCAAGGGAGAGAGGAAAGGAAGAGGAAAATGGAAGCTGAGGAGAGCTGGTCCTGTCCCTCTTGTTGGTAAAGAGGGGGCATCCAGAAAGAGGTAAGGAGATAGTTTTATTTTAATTCAAGAAGGAGTGCCTGGTGGCGTAGCTGGTGTGCTCTGTCACACTACAGACCCCTCCCTGTGTGTGCGTGCGTGCGTGCGTGCGTGCGTGCGTGCGTGCGTGCGTGCGTCTGCAGGGGGTATCTGTCCCATCCATAGATATCAGGGGTACTGCAGCTGCTGCTGCTGTTCAAACTTTTGCTTTAGGCCCATTCCTTTGATGTTAATAAGCGTTTCTAGTACAATCTTTTTCGCTCTGTTCACCCACATCTTTACATTACCTCGTGTGTGTGTGTGTGTGTGTGTGTGTGTATGTGTGTGTACGTGTGTATAGCATGTGTTTGAAACACTATACTGTATCTGCATAGAAAAAAAGCCTTCTTTTAGTAATGTACAGTTCAAATACTGTATGAACATGACCCCATCTCATCTCATCCCCCTGACTCTGGATACAAAACATTCATGTATTCGTTTGCAACTTTTCATACAATTTGCTTGCACCATTTCAGAGAAATTAAATATTTAAAATGGAAATAAATTGGTAACTGCAGTAACAAACAACACTGTACATGCTAATAGTACATCCATGTAAGCAGTACATACATGCTCAGGAGTTGTTTTTTTGGATCGGTATATACTTGTCATTATCCACTTCAACCATTTTAATTCCCCCCTTTTAAATTATTGTACTGGTTGATGTGTATGTATATATATATATATATATATATATATATATATATATATATATAGATATATATCTATATATCTATATATATATATATATATATATTTCAACCATTATCACCTACAGTACAGTAGCATACAGTGCTCCCACTGCAGCAAGGGATTCTGGGAAATGACATGCAATGTTTACTCGCTCATCCCACAACGTGGCGGTATCAAATATAGCGTTTTCCCAGTTATTATATCCCTGCAGGATGTAGGATAATCCCAGCCAAACCCACATACTTACTACATTCCCGTTATGTCACATGTATTATTTCCTGTGAAGGAAGCGCTATGTATATTCCCATTATGGTCACAAATTGGACGATACTGTATTTCCATTATGTCTCCTATTATTTTCCCATGATATCTCATAGAATACTGTCATCCAAAACCACATCATTATTGAATGATTGAAAATGATGCTCCGTTTTATGTCAAGATTGTCTTGACACTTAGACCCCCAAGATTTCAATAGCGCCTCACTTAAAAGATGACATTATTTTTGATTCAAATGAACTTTTATGGTGCAGAAGCTGCATGGTGCCTGTGCCTACAGTGTATGTATTTGTCAGTGTGTCTCTATCTGCATTTCTGTCTCTTGCTGGCCGCCAGCCTGTGTGATGATGTCAGCCTGTCTGTGATGTAAGAGAGACATTGTGATATCATCACATACTGTAGGCAGGATGGCAGGTGTAAAGCTTCTAAAAGAGAGAGGGAGGGAGAGAGGTAGAGGAGAGAGAGGGAGAAAGAGGGAGAGAGAGAGCAAGCAGCTCCTCCCTCCCATGCAAATGACTGGAGGCAGAGGAGTAGAGGGACAGAAGCCTGTGCTGCTTGTAATGGGACAGGATTTGGGGTGCTGTTTCATGCTCTATCTCCCTCCCTCCCACTGTCTCAGGTGCAGAAAGTTTTCAAGGGAGAGAGGAAAGGAAGAGGAAAATGGAAGCTGAGGAGAGCTGGTCCTGTCCCTCTTGTTGGTAAAGAGGGGGCATCCAGAAAGAGGTAAGGAGATAGTTTTATTTTAATTCAAGAAGGAGTGCCTGGTGGCGTAGCTGGTGTGCTCTGTCACACTACAGACCCCTCCCTGTGTGTGTGTGTGTGTGCGTGCGTGCGTGCGTGCGTGCGTGCGTGCGTGCGTGCGTCTGCAGGGGGTATCTGTCCCATCCATAGATATCAGGGGTACTGCAGCTGCTGCTGCTGTTCAAACTTTTGCTTTAGGCCCATTCCTTTGATGTTAATAAGCGTTTCTAGTACAATCTTTTTCGCTCTGTTCACCCACATCTTTACATTACCTCGTGTGTGTGTGTGTGTGTGTGTATGTGTATGTGTGTGTACGTGTGTATAGCATGTGTTTGAAACACTATACTGTATCTGCATAGAAAAAAAGCCTTCTTTTAGTAATGTACAGTTCAAATACTGTATGAACATGACCCCATCTCATCTCATCCCCCTGACTCTGGATACAAAACATTCATGTATTCGTTTGCAACTTTTCATACAATTTGCTTGCACCATTTCAGAGAAATTAAATATTTAAAATGGAAATAAATTGGTAACTGCAGTAACAAACAACACTGTACATGCTAATAGTACATCCATGTAAGCAGTACATACATGCTCAGGAGTTGTTTTTTTGGATCGGTATATACTTGTCATTATCCACTTCAACCATTTTAATTCCCCCCTTTTAAATTATTGTACTGGTTGATGTGTATGTATATATATATATATATATATATATATATATATATATATATATATAGATATATATCTATATATCTATATATATATATATATATATATTTCAACCATTATCACCTACAGTACAGTAGCATACAGTGCTCCCACTGCAGCAAGGGATTCTGGGAAATGACATGCAATGTTTACTCGCTCATCCCACAACGTGGCGGTATCAAATATAGCGTTTTCCCAGTTATTATATCCCTGCAGGATGTAGGATAATCCCAGCCAAACCCACATACTTACTACATTCCCGTTATGTCACATGTATTATTTCCTGTGAAGGAAGCGCTATGTATATTCCCATTATGGTCACAAATTGGACGATACTGTATTTCCATTATGTCTCCTATTATTTTCCCATGATATCTCATAGAATACTGTCATCCAAAACCACATCATTATTGAATGATTGAAAATGATGCTCCGTTTTATGTCAAGATTGTCTTGACACTTAGACCCCCAAGATTTCAATAGCGCCTCACTTAAAAGATGACATTATTTTTGATTCAAATGAACTTTTATGGTGCAGAAGCTGCATGGTGCCTGTGCCTACAGTGTATGTATTTGTCAGTGTGTCTCTATCTGCATTTCTGTCTCTTGCTGGCCGCCAGCCTGTGTGATGATGTCAGCCTGTCTGTGATGTAAGAGAGACATTGTGATATCATCACATACTGTAGGCAGGATGGCAGGTGTAAAGCTTCTAAAAGAGAGAGGGAGGGAGAGAGGTAGAGGAGAGAGAGGGAGAAAGAGGGAGAGAGAGAGCAAGCAGCTCCTCCCTCCCATGCAAATGACTGGAGGCAGAGGAGTAGAGGGACAGAAGCCTGTGCTGCTTGTAATGGGACAGGATTTGGGGTGCTGTTTCATGCTCTATCTCCCTCCCTCCCACTGTCTCAGGTGCAGAAAGTTTTCAAGGGAGAGAGGAAAGGAAGAGGAAAATGGAAGCTGAGGAGAGCTGGTCCTGTCCCTCTTGTTGGTAAAGAGGGGGCATCCAGAAAGAGGTAAGGAGATAGTTTTATTTTAATTCAAGAAGGAGTGCCTGGTGGCGTAGCTGGTGTGCTCTGTCACACTACAGACCCCTCCCTGTGTGTGCGTGCGTGCGTGCGTGCGTGCGTGCGTGCGTGCGTGCGTGCGTGCGTGCGTGCGTGCGTGCGTCTGCAGGGGGTATCTGTCCCATCCATAGATATCAGGGGTACTGCAGCTGCTGCTGCTGTTCAAACTTTTGCTTTAGGCCCATTCCTTTGATGTTAATAAGCGTTTCTAGTACAATCTTTTTCGCTCTGTTCACCCACATCTTTACATTACCTCGTGTGTGTGTGTGTGTGTGTGTGTGTATGTGTGTGTACGTGTGTATAGCATGTGTTTGAAACACTATACTGTATCTGCATAGAAAAAAAGCCTTCTTTTAGTAATGTACAGTTCAAATACTGTATGAACATGACCCCATCTCATCTCATCCCCCTGACTCTGGATACAAAACATTCATGTATTCGTTTGCAACTTTTCATACAATTTGCTTGCACCATTTCAGAGAAATTAAATATTTAAAATGGAAATAAATTGGTAACTGCAGTAACAAACAACACTGTACATGCTAATAGTACATCCATGTAAGCAGTACATACATGCTCAGGAGTTGTTTTTTTGGATCGGTATATACTTGTCATTATCCACTTCAACCATTTTAATTCCCCCCTTTTAAATTATTGTACTGGTTGATGTGTATGTATATATATATATATATATATATATATATATATATATATAGATATATATCTATATATCTATATATATATATATATATATATTTCAACCATTATCACCTACAGTACAGTAGCATACAGTGCTCCCACTGCAGCAAGGGATTCTGGGAAATGACATGCAATGTTTACTCGCTCATCCCACAACGTGGCGGTATCAAATATAGCGTTTTCCCAGTTATTATATCCCTGCAGGATGTAGGATAATCCCAGCCAAACCCACATACTTACTACATTCCCGTTATGTCACATGTATTATTTCCTGTGAAGGAAGCGCTATGTATATTCCCATTATGGTCACAAATTGGACGATACTGTATTTCCATTATGTCTCCTATTATTTTCCCATGATATCTCATAGAATACTGTCATCCAAAACCACATCATTATTGAATGATTGAAAATGATGCTCCGTTTTATGTCAAGATTGTCTTGACACTTAGACCCCCAAGATTTCAATAGCGCCTCACTTAAAAGATGACATTATTTTTGATTCAAATGAACTTTTATGGTGCAGAAGCTGCATGGTGCCTGTGCCTACAGTGTATGTATTTGTCAGTGTGTCTCTATCTGCATTTCTGTCTCTTGCTGGCCGCCAGCCTGTGTGATGATGTCAGCCTGTCTGTGATGTAAGAGAGACATTGTGATATCATCACATACTGTAGGCAGGATGGCAGGTGTAAAGCTTCTAAAAGAGAGAGGGAGGGAGAGAGGTAGAGGAGAGAGAGGGAGAAAGAGGGAGAGAGAGAGCAAGCAGCTCCTCCCTCCCATGCAAATGACTGGAGGCAGAGGAGTAGAGGGACAGAAGCCTGTGCTGCTTGTAATGGGACAGGATTTGGGGTGCTGTTTCATGCTCTATCTCCCTCCCTCCCACTGTCTCAGGTGCAGAAAGTTTTCAAGGGAGAGAGGAAAGGAAGAGGAAAATGGAAGCTGAGGAGAGCTGGTCCTGTCCCTCTTGTTGGTAAAGAGGGGGCATCCAGAAAGAGGTAAGGAGATAGTTTTATTTTAATTCAAGAAGGAGTGCCTGGTGGCGTAGCTGGTGTGCTCTGTCACACTACAGACCCCTCCCTGTGTGTGTGCGTGCGTGCGTGCGTGCGTGCGTGCGTGCGTGCGTGCGTGCGTGCGTGCGTGCGTCTGCAGGGGGTATCTGTCCCATCCATAGATATCAGGGGTACTGCAGCTGCTGCTGCTGTTCAAACTTTTGCTTTAGGCCCATTCCTTTGATGTTAATAAGCGTTTCTAGTACAATCTTTTTCGCTCTGTTCACCCACATCTTTACATTACCTCGTGTGTGTGTGTGTGTGTGTGTGTGTGTATGTGTGTGTACGTGTGTATAGCATGTGTTTGAAACACTATACTGTATCTGCATAGAAAAAAAGCCTTCTTTTAGTAATGTACAGTTCAAATACTGTATGAACATGACCCCATCTCATCTCATCCCCCTGACTCTGGATACAAAACATTCATGTATTCGTTTGCAACTTTTCATACAATTTGCTTGCACCATTTCAGAGAAATTAAATATTTAAAATGGAAATAAATTGGTAACTGCAGTAACAAACAACACTGTACATGCTAATAGTACATCCATGTAAGCAGTACATACATGCTCAGGAGTTGTTTTTTTGGATCGGTATATACTTGTCATTATCCACTTCAACCATTTTAATTCCCCCCTTTTAAATTATTGTACTGGTTGATGTGTATGTATATATATATATATATATATATATATATATATATATATATAGATATATATCTATATATCTATATATATATATATATATATATTTCAACCATTATCACCTACAGTACAGTAGCATACAGTGCTCCCACTGCAGCAAGGGATTCTGGGAAATGACATGCAATGTTTACTCGCTCATCCCACAACGTGGCGGTATCAAATATAGCGTTTTCCCAGTTATTATATCCCTGCAGGATGTAGGATAATCCCAGCCAAACCCACATACTTACTACATTCCCGTTATGTCACATGTATTATTTCCTGTGAAGGAAGCGCTATGTATATTCCCATTATGGTCACAAATTGGACGATACTGTATTTCCATTATGTCTCCTATTATTTTCCCATGATATCTCATAGAATACTGTCATCCAAAACCACATCATTATTGAATGATTGAAAATGATGCTCCGTTTTATGTCAAGATTGTCTTGACACTTAGACCCCCAAGATTTCAATAGCGCCTCACTTAAAAGATGACATTATTTTTGATTCAAATGAACTTTTATGGTGCAGAAGCCGCATGGTGCCTGTGCCTACAGTGTATGTATTTGTCAGTGTGTCTCTATCTGCATTTCTGTCTCTTGCTGGCCGCCAGCCTGTGTGATGATGTCAGCCTGTCTGTGATGTAAGAGAGACATTGTGATATCATCACATACTGTAGGCAGGATGGCAGGTGTAAAGCTTCTAAAAGAGAGAGGGAGGGAGAGAGGTAGAGGAGAGAGAGGGAGAAAGAGGGAGAGAGAGAGCAAGCAGCTCCTCCCTCCCATGCAAATGACTGGAGGCAGAGGAGTAGAGGGACAGAAGCCTGTGCTGCTTGTAATGGGACAGGATTTGGGGTGCTGTTTCATGCTCTATCTCCCTCCCTCCCACTGTCTCAGGTGCAGAAAGTTTTCAAGGGAGAGAGGAAAGGAAGAGGAAAATGGAAGCTGAGGAGAGCTGGTCCTGTCCCTCTTGTTGGTAAAGAGGGGGCATCCAGAAAGAGGTAAGGAGATAGTTTTATTTTAATTCAAGAAGGAGTGCCTGGTGGCGTAGCTGGTGTGCTCTGTCACACTACAGACCCCTCCCTGTGTGTGTGTGTGTGTGTGTGCGTGCGTGCGTGCGTGCGTGCGTGCGTGCGTGCGTGCGTGCGTGCGTCTGCAGGGGGTATCTGTCCCATCCATAGATATCAGGGGTACTGCAGCTGCTGCTGCTGTTCAAACTTTTGCTTTAGGCCCATTCCTTTGATGTTAATAAGCGTTTCTAGTACAATCTTTTTCGCTCTGTTCACCCACATCTTTACATTACCTCGTGTGTGTGTGTGTGTGTGTGTGTGTGTGTGTGTGTGTATGTGTATGTGTGTGTACGTGTGTATAGCATGTGTTTGAAACACTATACTGTATCTGCATAGAAAAAAAGCCTTCTTTTAGTAATGTACAGTTCAAATACTGTATGAACATGACCCCATCTCATCTCATCCCCCTGACTCTGGATACAAAACATTCATGTATTCGTTTGCAACTTTTCATACAATTTGCTTGCACCATTTCAGAGAAATTAAATATTTAAAATGGAAATAAATTGGTAACTGCAGTAACAAACAACACTGTACATGCTAATAGTACATCCATGTAAGCAGTACATACATGCTCAGGAGTTGTTTTTTTGGATCGGTATATACTTGTCATTATCCACTTCAACCATTTTAATTCCCCCCTTTTAAATTATTGTACTGGTTGATGTGTATGTATATATATATATATATATATATATATATATATATATATATATATATAGATATATATCTATATATCTATATATATATATATATATATATTTCAACCATTATCACCTACAGTACAGTAGCATACAGTGCTCCCACTGCAGCAAGGGATTCTGGGAAATGACATGCAATGTTTACTCGCTCATCCCACAACGTGGCGGTATCAAATATAGCGTTTTCCCAGTTATTATATCCCTGCAGGATGTAGGATAATCCCAGCCAAACCCACATACTTACTACATTCCCGTTATGTCACATGTATTATTTCCTGTGAAGGAAGCGCTATGTATATTCCCATTATGGTCACAAATTGGACGATACTGTATTTCCATTATGTCTCCTATTATTTTCCCATGATATCTCATAGAATACTGTCATCCAAAACCACATCATTATTGAATGATTGAAAATGATGCTCCGTTTTATGTCAAGATTGTCTTGACACTTAGACCCCCAAGATTTCAATAGCGCCTCACTTAAAAGATGACATTATTTTTGATTCAAATGAACTTTTATGGTGCAGAAGCTGCATGGTGCCTGTGCCTACAGTGTATGTATTTGTCAGTGTGTCTCTATCTGCATTTCTGTCTCTTGCTGGCCGCCAGCCTGTGTGATGATGTCAGCCTGTCTGTGATGTAAGAGAGACATTGTGATATCATCACATACTGTAGGCAGGATGGCAGGTGTAAAGCTTCTAAAAGAGAGAGGGAGGGAGAGAGGTAGAGGAGAGAGAGGGAGAAAGAGGGAGAGAGAGAGCAAGCAGCTCCTCCCTCCCATGCAAATGACTGGAGGCAGAGGAGTAGAGGGACAGAAGCCTGTGCTGCTTGTAATGGGACAGGATTTGGGGTGCTGTTTCATGCTCTATCTCCCTCCCTCCCACTGTCTCAGGTGCAGAAAGTTTTCAAGGGAGAGAGGAAAGGAAGAGGAAAATGGAAGCTGAGGAGAGCTGGTCCTGTCCCTCTTGTTGGTAAAGAGGGGGCATCCAGAAAGAGGTAAGGAGATAGTTTTATTTTAATTCAAGAAGGAGTGCCTGGTGGCGTAGCTGGTGTGCTCTGTCACACTACAGACCCCTCCCTGTGTGTGCGTGCGTGCGTGCGTGCGTGCGTGCGTGCGTGCGTGCGTGCGTCTGCAGGGGGTATCTGTCCCATCCATAGATATCAGGGGTACTGCAGCTGCTGCTGCTGTTCAAACTTTTGCTTTAGGCCCATTCCTTTGATGTTAATAAGCGTTTCTAGTACAATCTTTTTCGCTCTGTTCACCCACATCTTTACATTACCTCGTGTGTGTGTGTGTGTGTGTGTGTGTGTATGTGTGTGTACGTGTGTATAGCATGTGTTTGAAACACTATACTGTATCTGCATAGAAAAAAAGCCTTCTTTTAGTAATGTACAGTTCAAATACTGTATGAACATGACCCCATCTCATCTCATCCCCCTGACTCTGGATACAAAACATTCATGTATTCGTTTGCAACTTTTCATACAATTTGCTTGCACCATTTCAGAGAAATTAAATATTTAAAATGGAAATAAATTGGTAACTGCAGTAACAAACAACACTGTACATGCTAATAGTACATCCATGTAAGCAGTACATACATGCTCAGGAGTTGTTTTTTTGGATCGGTATATACTTGTCATTATCCACTTCAACCATTTTAATTCCCCCCTTTTAAATTATTGTACTGGTTGATGTGTATGTATATATATATATATATATATATATATATATATATATATATATAGATATATATCTATATATCTATATATATATATATATATATATTTCAACCATTATCACCTACAGTACAGTAGCATACAGTGCTCCCACTGCAGCAAGGGATTCTGGGAAATGACATGCAATGTTTACTCGCTCATCCCACAACGTGGCGGTATCAAATATAGCGTTTTCCCAGTTATTATATCCCTGCAGGATGTAGGATAATCCCAGCCAAACCCACATACTTACTACATTCCCGTTATGTCACATGTATTATTTCCTGTGAAGGAAGCGCTATGTATATTCCCATTATGGTCACAAATTGGACGATACTGTATTTCCATTATGTCTCCTATTATTTTCCCATGATATCTCATAGAATACTGTCATCCAAAACCACATCATTATTGAATGATTGAAAATGATGCTCCGTTTTATGTCAAGATTGTCTTGACACTTAGACCCCCAAGATTTCAATAGCGCCTCACTTAAAAGATGACATTATTTTTGATTCAAATGAACTTTTATGGTGCAGAAGCTGCATGGTGCCTGTGCCTACAGTGTATGTATTTGTCAGTGTGTCTCTATCTGCATTTCTGTCTCTTGCTGGCCGCCAGCCTGTGTGATGATGTCAGCCTGTCTGTGATGTAAGAGAGACATTGTGATATCATCACATACTGTAGGCAGGATGGCAGGTGTAAAGCTTCTAAAAGAGAGAGGGAGGGAGAGAGGTAGAGGAGAGAGAGGGAGAAAGAGGGAGAGAGAGAGCAAGCAGCTCCTCCCTCCCATGCAAATGACTGGAGGCAGAGGAGTAGAGGGACAGAAGCCTGTGCTGCTTGTAATGGGACAGGATTTGGGGTGCTGTTTCATGCTCTATCTCCCTCCCTCCCACTGTCTCAGGTGCAGAAAGTTTTCAAGGGAGAGAGGAAAGGAAGAGGAAAATGGAAGCTGAGGAGAGCTGGTCCTGTCCCTCTTGTTGGTAAAGAGGGGGCATCCAGAAAGAGGTAAGGAGATAGTTTTATTTTAATTCAAGAAGGAGTGCCTGGTGGCGTAGCTGGTGTGCTCTGTCACACTACAGACCCCTCCCTGTGTGTGTGTGTGTGTGCGTGCGTGCGTGCGTGCGTGCGTGCGTGCGTGCGTCTGCAGGGGGTATCTGTCCCATCCATAGATATCAGGGGTACTGCAGCTGCTGCTGCTGTTCAAACTTTTGCTTTAGGCCCATTCCTTTGATGTTAATAAGCGTTTCTAGTACAATCTTTTTCGCTCTGTTCACCCACATCTTTACATTACCTCGTGTGTGTGTGTGTGTGTGTGTATGTGTATGTGTGTGTACGTGTGTATAGCATGTGTTTGAAACACTATACTGTATCTGCATAGAAAAAAAGCCTTCTTTTAGTAATGTACAGTTCAAATACTGTATGAACATGACCCCATCTCATCTCATCCCCCTGACTCTGGATACAAAACATTCATGTATTCGTTTGCAACTTTTCATACAATTTGCTTGCACCATTTCAGAGAAATTAAATATTTAAAATGGAAATAAATTGGTAACTGCAGTAACAAACAACACTGTACATGCTAATAGTACATCCATGTAAGCAGTACATACATGCTCAGGAGTTGTTTTTTTGGATCGGTATATACTTGTCATTATCCACTTCAACCATTTTAATTCCCCCCTTTTAAATTATTGTACTGGTTGATGTGTATGTATATATATATATATATATATATATATATATATATATATATATAGATATATATCTATATATCTATATATATATATATATATATATTTCAACCATTATCACCTACAGTACAGTAGCATACAGTGCTCCCACTGCAGCAAGGGATTCTGGGAAATGACATGCAATGTTTACTCGCTCATCCCACAACGTGGCGGTATCAAATATAGCGTTTTCCCAGTTATTATATCCCTGCAGGATGTAGGATAATCCCAGCCAAACCCACATACTTACTACATTCCCGTTATGTCACATGTATTATTTCCTGTGAAGGAAGCGCTATGTATATTCCCATTATGGTCACAAATTGGACGATACTGTATTTCCATTATGTCTCCTATTATTTTCCCATGATATCTCATAGAATACTGTCATCCAAAACCACATCATTATTGAATGATTGAAAATGATGCTCCGTTTTATGTCAAGATTGTCTTGACACTTAGACCCCCAAGATTTCAATAGCGCCTCACTTAAAAGATGACATTATTTTTGATTCAAATGAACTTTTATGGTGCAGAAGCTGCATGGTGCCTGTGCCTACAGTGTATGTATTTGTCAGTGTGTCTCTATCTGCATTTCTGTCTCTTGCTGGCCGCCAGCCTGTGTGATGATGTCAGCCTGTCTGTGATGTAAGAGAGACATTGTGATATCATCACATACTGTAGGCAGGATGGCAGGTGTAAAGCTTCTAAAAGAGAGAGGGAGGGAGAGAGGTAGAGGAGAGAGAGGGAGAAAGAGGGAGAGAGAGAGCAAGCAGCTCCTCCCTCCCATGCAAATGACTGGAGGCAGAGGAGTAGAGGGACAGAAGCCTGTGCTGCTTGTAATGGGACAGGATTTGGGGTGCTGTTTCATGCTCTATCTCCCTCCCTCCCACTGTCTCAGGTGCAGAAAGTTTTCAAGGGAGAGAGGAAAGGAAGAGGAAAATGGAAGCTGAGGAGAGCTGGTCCTGTCCCTCTTGTTGGTAAAGAGGGGGCATCCAGAAAGAGGTAAGGAGATAGTTTTATTTTAATTCAAGAAGGAGTGCCTGGTGGCGTAGCTGGTGTGCTCTGTCACACTACAGACCCCTCCCTGTGTGTGCGTGCGTGCGTGCGTGCGTGCGTGCGTGCGTGCGTGCGTGCGTGCGTGCGTGCGTCTGCAGGGGGTATCTGTCCCATCCATAGATATCAGGGGTACTGCAGCTGCTGCTGCTGTTCAAACTTTTGCTTTAGGCCCATTCCTTTGATGTTAATAAGCGTTTCTAGTACAATCTTTTTCGCTCTGTTCACCCACATCTTTACATTACCTCGTGTGTGTGTGTGTGTGTGTGTGTGTATGTGTGTGTACGTGTGTATAGCATGTGTTTGAAACACTATACTGTATCTGCATAGAAAAAAAGCCTTCTTTTAGTAATGTACAGTTCAAATACTGTATGAACATGACCCCATCTCATCTCATCCCCCTGACTCTGGATACAAAACATTCATGTATTCGTTTGCAACTTTTCATACAATTTGCTTGCACCATTTCAGAGAAATTAAATATTTAAAATGGAAATAAATTGGTAACTGCAGTAACAAACAACACTGTACATGCTAATAGTACATCCATGTAAGCAGTACATACATGCTCAGGAGTTGTTTTTTTGGATCGGTATATACTTGTCATTATCCACTTCAACCATTTTAATTCCCCCCTTTTAAATTATTGTACTGGTTGATGTGTATGTATATATATATATATATATATATATATATATATATATATAGATATATATCTATATATCTATATATATATATATATATATATTTCAACCATTATCACCTACAGTACAGTAGCATACAGTGCTCCCACTGCAGCAAGGGATTCTGGGAAATGACATGCAATGTTTACTCGCTCATCCCACAACGTGGCGGTATCAAATATAGCGTTTTCCCAGTTATTATATCCCTGCAGGATGTAGGATAATCCCAGCCAAACCCACATACTTACTACATTCCCGTTATGTCACATGTATTATTTCCTGTGAAGGAAGCGCTATGTATATTCCCATTATGGTCACAAATTGGACGATACTGTATTTCCATTATGTCTCCTATTATTTTCCCATGATATCTCATAGAATACTGTCATCCAAAACCACATCATTATTGAATGATTGAAAATGATGCTCCGTTTTATGTCAAGATTGTCTTGACACTTAGACCCCCAAGATTTCAATAGCGCCTCACTTAAAAGATGACATTATTTTTGATTCAAATGAACTTTTATGGTGCAGAAGCTGCATGGTGCCTGTGCCTACAGTGTATGTATTTGTCAGTGTGTCTCTATCTGCATTTCTGTCTCTTGCTGGCCGCCAGCCTGTGTGATGATGTCAGCCTGTCTGTGATGTAAGAGAGACATTGTGATATCATCACATACTGTAGGCAGGATGGCAGGTGTAAAGCTTCTAAAAGAGAGAGGGAGGGAGAGAGGTAGAGGAGAGAGAGGGAGAAAGAGGGAGAGAGAGAGCAAGCAGCTCCTCCCTCCCATGCAAATGACTGGAGGCAGAGGAGTAGAGGGACAGAAGCCTGTGCTGCTTGTAATGGGACAGGATTTGGGGTGCTGTTTCATGCTCTATCTCCCTCCCTCCCACTGTCTCAGGTGCAGAAAGTTTTCAAGGGAGAGAGGAAAGGAAGAGGAAAATGGAAGCTGAGGAGAGCTGGTCCTGTCCCTCTTGTTGGTAAAGAGGGGGCATCCAGAAAGAGGTAAGGAGATAGTTTTATTTTAATTCAAGAAGGAGTGCCTGGTGGCGTAGCTGGTGTGCTCTGTCACACTACAGACCCCTCCCTGTGTGTGTGCGTGCGTGCGTGCGTGCGTGCGTGCGTGCGTGCGTCTGCAGGGGGTATCTGTCCCATCCATAGATATCAGGGGTACTGCAGCTGCTGCTGCTGTTCAAACTTTTGCTTTAGGCCCATTCCTTTGATGTTAATAAGCGTTTCTAGTACAATCTTTTTCGCTCTGTTCACCCACATCTTTACATTACCTCGTGTGTGTGTGTGTGTGTGTGTGTGTGTGTATGTGTATGTGTGTGTACGTGTGTATAGCATGTGTTTGAAACACTATACTGTATCTGCATAGAAAAAAAGCCTTCTTTTAGTAATGTACAGTTCAAATACTGTATGAACATGACCCCATCTCATCTCATCCCCCTGACTCTGGATACAAAACATTCATGTATTCGTTTGCAACTTTTCATACAATTTGCTTGCACCATTTCAGAGAAATTAAATATTTAAAATGGAAATAAATTGGTAACTGCAGTAACAAACAACACTGTACATGCTAATAGTACATCCATGTAAGCAGTACATACATGCTCAGGAGTTGTTTTTTTGGATCGGTATATACTTGTCATTATCCACTTCAACCATTTTAATTCCCCCCTTTTAAATTATTGTACTGGTTGATGTGTATGTATATATATATATATATATATATATATATATATATATATATATATAGATATATATCTATATATCTATATATATATATATATATATATTTCAACCATTATCACCTACAGTACAGTAGCATACAGTGCTCCCACTGCAGCAAGGGATTCTGGGAAATGACATGCAATGTTTACTCGCTCATCCCACAACGTGGCGGTATCAAATATAGCGTTTTCCCAGTTATTATATCCCTGCAGGATGTAGGATAATCCCAGCCAAACCCACATACTTACTACATTCCCGTTATGTCACATGTATTATTTCCTGTGAAGGAAGCGCTATGTATATTCCCATTATGGTCACAAATTGGACGATACTGTATTTCCATTATGTCTCCTATTATTTTCCCATGATATCTCATAGAATACTGTCATCCAAAACCACATCATTATTGAATGATTGAAAATGATGCTCCGTTTTATGTCAAGATTGTCTTGACACTTAGACCCCCAAGATTTCAATAGCGCCTCACTTAAAAGATGACATTATTTTTGATTCAAATGAACTTTTATGGTGCAGAAGCTGCATGGTGCCTGTGCCTACAGTGTATGTATTTGTCAGTGTGTCTCTATCTGCATTTCTGTCTCTTGCTGGCCGCCAGCCTGTGTGATGATGTCAGCCTGTCTGTGATGTAAGAGAGACATTGTGATATCATCACATACTGTAGGCAGGATGGCAGGTGTAAAGCTTCTAAAAGAGAGAGGGAGGGAGAGAGGTAGAGGAGAGAGAGGGAGAAAGAGGGAGAGAGAGAGCAAGCAGCTCCTCCCTCCCATGCAAATGACTGGAGGCAGAGGAGTAGAGGGACAGAAGCCTGTGCTGCTTGTAATGGGACAGGATTTGGGGTGCTGTTTCATGCTCTATCTCCCTCCCTCCCACTGTCTCAGGTGCAGAAAGTTTTCAAGGGAGAGAGGAAAGGAAGAGGAAAATGGAAGCTGAGGAGAGCTGGTCCTGTCCCTCTTGTTGGTAAAGAGGGGGCATCCAGAAAGAGGTAAGGAGATAGTTTTATTTTAATTCAAGAAGGAGTGCCTGGTGGCGTAGCTGGTGTGCTCTGTCACACTACAGACCCCTCCCTGTGTGTGCGTGCGTGCGTGCGTGCGTGCGTGCGTGCGTGCGTGCGTGCGTGCGTGCGTGCGTGCGTCTGCAGGGGGTATCTGTCCCATCCATAGATATCAGGGGTACTGCAGCTGCTGCTGCTGTTCAAACTTTTGCTTTAGGCCCATTCCTTTGATGTTAATAAGCGTTTCTAGTACAATCTTTTTCGCTCTGTTCACCCACATCTTTACATTACCTCGTGTGTGTGTGTGTGTGTGTGTATGTGTGTGTACGTGTGTATAGCATGTGTTTGAAACACTATACTGTATCTGCATAGAAAAAAAGCCTTCTTTTAGTAATGTACAGTTCAAATACTGTATGAACATGACCCCATCTCATCTCATCCCCCTGACTCTGGATACAAAACATTCATGTATTCGTTTGCAACTTTTCATACAATTTGCTTGCACCATTTCAGAGAAATTAAATATTTAAAATGGAAATAAATTGGTAACTGCAGTAACAAACAACACTGTACATGCTAATAGTACATCCATGTAAGCAGTACATACATGCTCAGGAGTTGTTTTTTTGGATCGGTATATACTTGTCATTATCCACTTCAACCATTTTAATTCCCCCCTTTTAAATTATTGTACTGGTTGATGTGTATGTATATATATATATATATATATATATATATATATATATATATATATAGATATATATCTATATATCTATATATATATATATATATATATTTCAACCATTATCACCTACAGTACAGTAGCATACAGTGCTCCCACTGCAGCAAGGGATTCTGGGAAATGACATGCAATGTTTACTCGCTCATCCCACAACGTGGCGGTATCAAATATAGCGTTTTCCCAGTTATTATATCCCTGCAGGATGTAGGATAATCCCAGCCAAACCCACATACTTACTACATTCCCGTTATGTCACATGTATTATTTCCTGTGAAGGAAGCGCTATGTATATTCCCATTATGGTCACAAATTGGACGATACTGTATTTCCATTATGTCTCCTATTATTTTCCCATGATATCTCATAGAATACTGTCATCCAAAACCACATCATTATTGAATGATTGAAAATGATGCTCCGTTTTATGTCAAGATTGTCTTGACACTTAGACCCCCAAGATTTCAATAGCGCCTCACTTAAAAGATGACATTATTTTTGATTCAAATGAACTTTTATGGTGCAGAAGCTGCATGGTGCCTGTGCCTACAGTGTATGTATTTGTCAGTGTGTCTCTATCTGCATTTCTGTCTCTTGCTGGCCGCCAGCCTGTGTGATGATGTCAGCCTGTCTGTGATGTAAGAGAGACATTGTGATATCATCACATACTGTAGGCAGGATGGCAGGTGTAAAGCTTCTAAAAGAGAGAGGGAGGGAGAGAGGTAGAGGAGAGAGAGGGAGAAAGAGGGAGAGAGAGAGCAAGCAGCTCCTCCCTCCCATGCAAATGACTGGAGGCAGAGGAGTAGAGGGACAGAAGCCTGTGCTGCTTGTAATGGGACAGGATTTGGGGTGCTGTTTCATGCTCTATCTCCCTCCCTCCCACTGTCTCAGGTGCAGAAAGTTTTCAAGGGAGAGAGGAAAGGAAGAGGAAAATGGAAGCTGAGGAGAGCTGGTCCTGTCCCTCTTGTTGGTAAAGAGGGGGCATCCAGAAAGAGGTAAGGAGATAGTTTTATTTTAATTCAAGAAGGAGTGCCTGGTGGCGTAGCTGGTGTGCTCTGTCACACTACAGACCCCTCCCTGTGTGTGCGTGCGTGCGTGCGTGCGTGCGTGCGTGCGTGCGTGCGTCTGCAGGGGGTATCTGTCCCATCCATAGATATCAGGGGTACTGCAGCTGCTGCTGCTGTTCAAACTTTTGCTTTAGGCCCATTCCTTTGATGTTAATAAGCGTTTCTAGTACAATCTTTTTCGCTCTGTTCACCCACATCTTTACATTACCTCGTGTGTGTGTGTGTGTGTGTGTGTGTGTATGTGTGTGTACGTGTGTATAGCATGTGTTTGAAACACTATACTGTATCTGCATAGAAAAAAAGCCTTCTTTTAGTAATGTACAGTTCAAATACTGTATGAACATGACCCCATCTCATCTCATCCCCCTGACTCTGGATACAAAACATTCATGTATTCGTTTGCAACTTTTCATACAATTTGCTTGCACCATTTCAGAGAAATTAAATATTTAAAATGGAAATAAATTGGTAACTGCAGTAACAAACAACACTGTACATGCTAATAGTACATCCATGTAAGCAGTACATACATGCTCAGGAGTTGTTTTTTTGGATCGGTATATACTTGTCATTATCCACTTCAACCATTTTAATTCCCCCCTTTTAAATTATTGTACTGGTTGATGTGTATGTATATATATATATATATATATATATATATATATATATATAGATATATATCTATATATCTATATATATATATATATATATATTTCAACCATTATCACCTACAGTACAGTAGCATACAGTGCTCCCACTGCAGCAAGGGATTCTGGGAAATGACATGCAATGTTTACTCGCTCATCCCACAACGTGGCGGTATCAAATATAGCGTTTTCCCAGTTATTATATCCCTGCAGGATGTAGGATAATCCCAGCCAAACCCACATACTTACTACATTCCCGTTATGTCACATGTATTATTTCCTGTGAAGGAAGCGCTATGTATATTCCCATTATGGTCACAAATTGGACGATACTGTATTTCCATTATGTCTCCTATTATTTTCCCATGATATCTCATAGAATACTGTCATCCAAAACCACATCATTATTGAATGATTGAAAATGATGCTCCGTTTTATGTCAAGATTGTCTTGACACTTAGACCCCCAAGATTTCAATAGCGCCTCACTTAAAAGATGACATTATTTTTGATTCAAATGAACTTTTATGGTGCAGAAGCTGCATGGTGCCTGTGCCTACAGTGTATGTATTTGTCAGTGTGTCTCTATCTGCATTTCTGTCTCTTGCTGGCCGCCAGCCTGTGTGATGATGTCAGCCTGTCTGTGATGTAAGAGAGACATTGTGATATCATCACATACTGTAGGCAGGATGGCAGGTGTAAAGCTTCTAAAAGAGAGAGGGAGGGAGAGAGGTAGAGGAGAGAGAGGGAGAAAGAGGGAGAGAGAGAGCAAGCAGCTCCTCCCTCCCATGCAAATGACTGGAGGCAGAGGAGTAGAGGGACAGAAGCCTGTGCTGCTTGTAATGGGACAGGATTTGGGGTGCTGTTTCATGCTCTATCTCCCTCCCTCCCACTGTCTCAGGTGCAGAAAGTTTTCAAGGGAGAGAGGAAAGGAAGAGGAAAATGGAAGCTGAGGAGAGCTGGTCCTGTCCCTCTTGTTGGTAAAGAGGGGGCATCCAGAAAGAGGTAAGGAGATAGTTTTATTTTAATTCAAGAAGGAGTGCCTGGTGGCGTAGCTGGTGTGCTCTGTCACACTACAGACCCCTCCCTGTGTGTGTGCGTGCGTGCGTGCGTGCGTGCGTGCGTGCGTGCGTGCGTGCGTGCGTCTGCAGGGGGTATCTGTCCCATCCATAGATATCAGGGGTACTGCAGCTGCTGCTGCTGTTCAAACTTTTGCTTTAGGCCCATTCCTTTGATGTTAATAAGCGTTTCTAGTACAATCTTTTTCGCTCTGTTCACCCACATCTTTACATTACCTCGTGTGTGTGTGTGTGTGTGTGTGTGTGTGTATGTGTATGTGTGTGTACGTGTGTATAGCATGTGTTTGAAACACTATACTGTATCTGCATAGAAAAAAAGCCTTCTTTTAGTAATGTACAGTTCAAATACTGTATGAACATGACCCCATCTCATCTCATCCCCCTGACTCTGGATACAAAACATTCATGTATTCGTTTGCAACTTTTCATACAATTTGCTTGCACCATTTCAGAGAAATTAAATATTTAAAATGGAAATAAATTGGTAACTGCAGTAACAAACAACACTGTACATGCTAATAGTACATCCATGTAAGCAGTACATACATGCTCAGGAGTTGTTTTTTTGGATCGGTATATACTTGTCATTATCCACTTCAACCATTTTAATTCCCCCCTTTTAAATTATTGTACTGGTTGATGTGTATGTATATATATATATATATATATATATATATATATATATATATATAGATATATATCTATATATCTATATATATATATATATATATATTTCAACCATTATCACCTACAGTACAGTAGCATACAGTGCTCCCACTGCAGCAAGGGATTCTGGGAAATGACATGCAATGTTTACTCGCTCATCCCACAACGTGGCGGTATCAAATATAGCGTTTTCCCAGTTATTATATCCCTGCAGGATGTAGGATAATCCCAGCCAAACCCACATACTTACTACATTCCCGTTATGTCACATGTATTATTTCCTGTGAAGGAAGCGCTATGTATATTCCCATTATGGTCACAAATTGGACGATACTGTATTTCCATTATGTCTCCTATTATTTTCCCATGATATCTCATAGAATACTGTCATCCAAAACCACATCATTATTGAATGATTGAAAATGATGCTCCGTTTTATGTCAAGATTGTCTTGACACTTAGACCCCCAAGATTTCAATAGCGCCTCACTTAAAAGATGACATTATTTTTGATTCAAATGAACTTTTATGGTGCAGAAGCTGCATGGTGCCTGTGCCTACAGTGTATGTATTTGTCAGTGTGTCTCTATCTGCATTTCTGTCTCTTGCTGGCCGCCAGCCTGTGTGATGATGTCAGCCTGTCTGTGATGTAAGAGAGACATTGTGATATCATCACATACTGTAGGCAGGATGGCAGGTGTAAAGCTTCTAAAAGAGAGAGGGAGGGAGAGAGGTAGAGGAGAGAGAGGGAGAAAGAGGGAGAGAGAGAGCAAGCAGCTCCTCCCTCCCATGCAAATGACTGGAGGCAGAGGAGTAGAGGGACAGAAGCCTGTGCTGCTTGTAATGGGACAGGATTTGGGGTGCTGTTTCATGCTCTATCTCCCTCCCTCCCACTGTCTCAGGTGCAGAAAGTTTTCAAGGGAGAGAGGAAAGGAAGAGGAAAATGGAAGCTGAGGAGAGCTGGTCCTGTCCCTCTTGTTGGTAAAGAGGGGGCATCCAGAAAGAGGTAAGGAGATAGTTTTATTTTAATTCAAGAAGGAGTGCCTGGTGGCGTAGCTGGTGTGCTCTGTCACACTACAGACCCCTCCCTGTGTGTGCGTGCGTGCGTGCGTGCGTGCGTGCGTGCGTGCGTGCGTGCGTGCGTGCGTGCGTGCGTCTGCAGGGGGTATCTGTCCCATCCATAGATATCAGGGGTACTGCAGCTGCTGCTGCTGTTCAAACTTTTGCTTTAGGCCCATTCCTTTGATGTTAATAAGCGTTTCTAGTACAATCTTTTTCGCTCTGTTCACCCACATCTTTACATTACCTCGTGTGTGTGTGTGTGTGTGTGTATGTGTGTGTACGTGTGTATAGCATGTGTTTGAAACACTATACTGTATCTGCATAGAAAAAAAGCCTTCTTTTAGTAATGTACAGTTCAAATACTGTATGAACATGACCCCATCTCATCTCATCCCCCTGACTCTGGATACAAAACATTCATGTATTCGTTTGCAACTTTTCATACAATTTGCTTGCACCATTTCAGAGAAATTAAATATTTAAAATGGAAATAAATTGGTAACTGCAGTAACAAACAACACTGTACATGCTAATAGTACATCCATGTAAGCAGTACATACATGCTCAGGAGTTGTTTTTTTGGATCGGTATATACTTGTCATTATCCACTTCAACCATTTTAATTCCCCCCTTTTAAATTATTGTACTGGTTGATGTGTATGTATATATATATATATATATATATATATATATATATATATATATATAGATATATATCTATATATCTATATATATATATATATATATATTTCAACCATTATCACCTACAGTACAGTAGCATACAGTGCTCCCACTGCAGCAAGGGATTCTGGGAAATGACATGCAATGTTTACTCGCTCATCCCACAACGTGGCGGTATCAAATATAGCGTTTTCCCAGTTATTATATCCCTGCAGGATGTAGGATAATCCCAGCCAAACCCACATACTTACTACATTCCCGTTATGTCACATGTATTATTTCCTGTGAAGGAAGCGCTATGTATATTCCCATTATGGTCACAAATTGGACGATACTGTATTTCCATTATGTCTCCTATTATTTTCCCATGATATCTCATAGAATACTGTCATCCAAAACCACATCATTATTGAATGATTGAAAATGATGCTCCGTTTTATGTCAAGATTGTCTTGACACTTAGACCCCCAAGATTTCAATAGCGCCTCACTTAAAAGATGACATTATTTTTGATTCAAATGAACTTTTATGGTGCAGAAGCTGCATGGTGCCTGTGCCTACAGTGTATGTATTTGTCAGTGTGTCTCTATCTGCATTTCTGTCTCTTGCTGGCCGCCAGCCTGTGTGATGATGTCAGCCTGTCTGTGATGTAAGAGAGACATTGTGATATCATCACATACTGTAGGCAGGATGGCAGGTGTAAAGCTTCTAAAAGAGAGAGGGAGGGAGAGAGGTAGAGGAGAGAGAGGGAGAAAGAGGGAGAGAGAGAGCAAGCAGCTCCTCCCTCCCATGCAAATGACTGGAGGCAGAGGAGTAGAGGGACAGAAGCCTGTGCTGCTTGTAATGGGACAGGATTTGGGGTGCTGTTTCATGCTCTATCTCCCTCCCTCCCACTGTCTCAGGTGCAGAAAGTTTTCAAGGGAGAGAGGAAAGGAAGAGGAAAATGGAAGCTGAGGAGAGCTGGTCCTGTCCCTCTTGTTGGTAAAGAGGGGGCATCCAGAAAGAGGTAAGGAGATAGTTTTATTTTAATTCAAGAAGGAGTGCCTGGTGGCGTAGCTGGTGTGCTCTGTCACACTACAGACCCCTCCCTGTGTGTGCGTGCGTGCGTGCGTGCGTGCGTGCGTGCGTGCGTGCGTGCGTCTGCAGGGGGTATCTGTCCCATCCATAGATATCAGGGGTACTGCAGCTGCTGCTGCTGTTCAAACTTTTGCTTTAGGCCCATTCCTTTGATGTTAATAAGCGTTTCTAGTACAATCTTTTTCGCTCTGTTCACCCACATCTTTACATTACCTCGTGTGTGTGTGTGTGTGTGTGTGTGTGTATGTGTGTGTACGTGTGTATAGCATGTGTTTGAAACACTATACTGTATCTGCATAGAAAAAAAGCCTTCTTTTAGTAATGTACAGTTCAAATACTGTATGAACATGACCCCATCTCATCTCATCCCCCTGACTCTGGATACAAAACATTCATGTATTCGTTTGCAACTTTTCATACAATTTGCTTGCACCATTTCAGAGAAATTAAATATTTAAAATGGAAATAAATTGGTAACTGCAGTAACAAACAACACTGTACATGCTAATAGTACATCCATGTAAGCAGTACATACATGCTCAGGAGTTGTTTTTTTGGATCGGTATATACTTGTCATTATCCACTTCAACCATTTTAATTCCCCCCTTTTAAATTATTGTACTGGTTGATGTGTATGTATATATATATATATATATATATATATATATATATATATAGATATATATCTATATATCTATATATATATATATATATATATTTCAACCATTATCACCTACAGTACAGTAGCATACAGTGCTCCCACTGCAGCAAGGGATTCTGGGAAATGACATGCAATGTTTACTCGCTCATCCCACAACGTGGCGGTATCAAATATAGCGTTTTCCCAGTTATTATATCCCTGCAGGATGTAGGATAATCCCAGCCAAACCCACATACTTACTACATTCCCGTTATGTCACATGTATTATTTCCTGTGAAGGAAGCGCTATGTATATTCCCATTATGGTCACAAATTGGACGATACTGTATTTCCATTATGTCTCCTATTATTTTCCCATGATATCTCATAGAATACTGTCATCCAAAACCACATCATTATTGAATGATTGAAAATGATGCTCCGTTTTATGTCAAGATTGTCTTGACACTTAGACCCCCAAGATTTCAATAGCGCCTCACTTAAAAGATGACATTATTTTTGATTCAAATGAACTTTTATGGTGCAGAAGCTGCATGGTGCCTGTGCCTACAGTGTATGTATTTGTCAGTGTGTCTCTATCTGCATTTCTGTCTCTTGCTGGCCGCCAGCCTGTGTGATGATGTCAGCCTGTCTGTGATGTAAGAGAGACATTGTGATATCATCACATACTGTAGGCAGGATGGCAGGTGTAAAGCTTCTAAAAGAGAGAGGGAGGGAGAGAGGTAGAGGAGAGAGAGGGAGAAAGAGGGAGAGAGAGAGCAAGCAGCTCCTCCCTCCCATGCAAATGACTGGAGGCAGAGGAGTAGAGGGACAGAAGCCTGTGCTGCTTGTAATGGGACAGGATTTGGGGTGCTGTTTCATGCTCTATCTCCCTCCCTCCCACTGTCTCAGGTGCAGAAAGTTTTCAAGGGAGAGAGGAAAGGAAGAGGAAAATGGAAGCTGAGGAGAGCTGGTCCTGTCCCTCTTGTTGGTAAAGAGGGGGCATCCAGAAAGAGGTAAGGAGATAGTTTTATTTTAATTCAAGAAGGAGTGCCTGGTGGCGTAGCTGGTGTGCTCTGTCACACTACAGACCCCTCCCTGTGTGTGTGTGCGTGCGTGCGTGCGTGCGTGCGTGCGTGCGTGCGTGCGTCTGCAGGGGGTATCTGTCCCATCCATAGATATCAGGGGTACTGCAGCTGCTGCTGCTGTTCAAACTTTTGCTTTAGGCCCATTCCTTTGATGTTAATAAGCGTTTCTAGTACAATCTTTTTCGCTCTGTTCACCCACATCTTTACATTACCTCGTGTGTGTGTGTGTGTGTGTGTGTGTGTATGTGTGTGTACGTGTGTATAGCATGTGTTTGAAACACTATACTGTATCTGCATAGAAAAAAAGCCTTCTTTTAGTAATGTACAGTTCAAATACTGTATGAACATGACCCCATCTCATCTCATCCCCCTGACTCTGGATACAAAACATTCATGTATTCGTTTGCAACTTTTCATACAATTTGCTTGCACCATTTCAGAGAAATTAAATATTTAAAATGGAAATAAATTGGTAACTGCAGTAACAAACAACACTGTACATGCTAATAGTACATCCATGTAAGCAGTACATACATGCTCAGGAGTTGTTTTTTTGGATCGGTATATACTTGTCATTATCCACTTCAACCATTTTAATTCCCCCCTTTTAAATTATTGTACTGGTTGATGTGTATGTATATATATATATATATATATATATATATATATATATATATAGATATATATCTATATATCTATATATATATATATATATATATTTCAACCATTATCACCTACAGTACAGTAGCATACAGTGCTCCCACTGCAGCAAGGGATTCTGGGAAATGACATGCAATGTTTACTCGCTCATCCCACAACGTGGCGGTATCAAATATAGCGTTTTCCCAGTTATTATATCCCTGCAGGATGTAGGATAATCCCAGCCAAACCCACATACTTACTACATTCCCGTTATGTCACATGTATTATTTCCTGTGAAGGAAGCGCTATGTATATTCCCATTATGGTCACAAATTGGACGATACTGTATTTCCATTATGTCTCCTATTATTTTCCCATGATATCTCATAGAATACTGTCATCCAAAACCACATCATTATTGAATGATTGAAAATGATGCTCCGTTTTATGTCAAGATTGTCTTGACACTTAGACCCCCAAGATTTCAATAGCGCCTCACTTAAAAGATGACATTATTTTTGATTCAAATGAACTTTTATGGTGCAGAAGCTGCATGGTGCCTGTGCCTACAGTGTATGTATTTGTCAGTGTGTCTCTATCTGCATTTCTGTCTCTTGCTGGCCGCCAGCCTGTGTGATGATGTCAGCCTGTCTGTGATGTAAGAGAGACATTGTGATATCATCACATACTGTAGGCAGGATGGCAGGTGTAAAGCTTCTAAAAGAGAGAGGGAGGGAGAGAGGGAGAAAGAGGGAGAGAGAGAGCAAGCAGCTCCTCCCTCCCATGCAAATGACTGGAGGCAGAGGAGTAGAGGGACAGAAGCCTGTGCTGCTTGTAATGGGACAGGATTTGGGGTGCTGTTTCATGCTCTATCTCCCTCCCTCCCACTGTCTCAGGTGCAGAAAGTTTTCAAGGGAGAGAGGAAAGGAAGAGGAAAATGGAAGCTGAGGAGAGCTGGTCCTGTCCCTCTTGTTGGTAAAGAGGGGGCATCCAGAAAGAGGTAAGGAGATAGTTTTATTTTAATTCAAGAAGGAGTGCCTGGTGGCGTAGCTGGTGTGCTCTGTCACACTACAGACCCCTCCCTGTGTGTGTGCGTGCGTGCGTGCGTGCGTGCGTGCGTGCGTGCGTGCGTGCGTCTGCAGGGGGTATCTGTCCCATCCATAGATATCAGGGGTGCTGCAGCTGCTGCTGCTGTTCAAACTTTTGCTTTAGGCCCATTCCTTTGATGTTAATAAGCGTTTCTAGTACAATCTTTTTCGCTCTGTTCACCCACATCTTTACATTACCTCGTGTGTGTGTGTGTGTGTGTGTGTGTGTGTATGTGTATGTGTGTGTACGTGTGTATAGCATGTGTTTGAAACACTATACTGTATCTGCATAGAAAAAAAGCCTTCTTTTAGTAATGTACAGTTCAAATACTGTATGAACATGACCCCATCTCATCTCATCCCCCTGACTCTGGATACAAAACATTCATGTATTCGTTTGCAACTTTTCATACAATTTGCTTGCACCATTTCAGAGAAATTAAATATTTAAAATGGAAATAAATTGGTAACTGCAGTAACAAACAACACTGTACATGCTAATAGTACATCCATGTAAGCAGTACATACATGCTCAGGAGTTGTTTTTTTGGATCGGTATATACTTGTCATTATCCACTTCAACCATTTTAATTCCCCCCTTTTAAATTATTGTACTGGTTGATGTGTATGTATATATATATATATATATATATATATATATATATATATATATAGATATATATCTATATATCTATATATATATATATATATATATTTCAACCATTATCACCTACAGTACAGTAGCATACAGTGCTCCCACTGCAGCAAGGGATTCTGGGAAATGACATGCAATGTTTACTCGCTCATCCCACAACGTGGCGGTATCAAATATAGCGTTTTCCCAGTTATTATATCCCTGCAGGATGTAGGATAATCCCAGCCAAACCCACATACTTACTACATTCCCGTTATGTCACATGTATTATTTCCTGTGAAGGAAGCGCTATGTATATTCCCATTATGGTCACAAATTGGACGATACTGTATTTCCATTATGTCTCCTATTATTTTCCCATGATATCTCATAGAATACTGTCATCCAAAACCACATCATTATTGAATGATTGAAAATGATGCTCCGTTTTATGTCAAGATTGTCTTGACACTTAGACCCCCAAGATTTCAATAGCGCCTCACTTAAAAGATGACATTATTTTTGATTCAAATGAACTTTTATGGTGCAGAAGCTGCATGGTGCCTGTGCCTACAGTGTATGTATTTGTCAGTGTGTCTCTATCTGCATTTCTGTCTCTTGCTGGCCGCCAGCCTGTGTGATGATGTCAGCCTGTCTGTGATGTAAGAGAGACATTGTGATATCATCACATACTGTAGGCAGGATGGCAGGTGTAAAGCTTCTAAAAGAGAGAGGGAGGGAGAGAGGTAGAGGAGAGAGAGGGAGAAAGAGGGAGAGAGAGAGCAAGCAGCTCCTCCCTCCCATGCAAATGACTGGAGGCAGAGGAGTAGAGGGACAGAAGCCTGTGCTGCTTGTAATGGGACAGGATTTGGGGTGCTGTTTCATGCTCTATCTCCCTCCCTCCCACTGTCTCAGGTGCAGAAAGTTTTCAAGGGAGAGAGGAAAGGAAGAGGAAAATGGAAGCTGAGGAGAGCTGGTCCTGTCCCTCTTGTTGGTAAAGAGGGGGCATCCAGAAAGAGGTAAGGAGATAGTTTTATTTTAATTCAAGAAGGAGTGCCTGGTGGCGTAGCTGGTGTGCTCTGTCACACTACAGACCCCTCCCTGTGTGTGCGTGCGTGCGTGCGTGCGTGCGTGCGTGCGTGCGTGCGTGCGTGCGTGCGTGCGTCTGCAGGGGGTATCTGTCCCATCCATAGATATCAGGGGTACTGCAGCTGCTGCTGCTGTTCAAACTTTTGCTTTAGGCCCATTCCTTTGATGTTAATAAGCGTTTCTAGTACAATCTTTTTCGCTCTGTTCACCCACATCTTTACATTACCTCGTGTGTGTGTGTGTGTGTGTGTATGTGTGTGTACGTGTGTATAGCATGTGTTTGAAACACTATACTGTATCTGCATAGAAAAAAAGCCTTCTTTTAGTAATGTACAGTTCAAATACTGTATGAACATGACCCCATCTCATCTCATCCCCCTGACTCTGGATACAAAACATTCATGTATTCGTTTGCAACTTTTCATACAATTTGCTTGCACCATTTCAGAGAAATTAAATATTTAAAATGGAAATAAATTGGTAACTGCAGTAACAAACAACACTGTACATGCTAATAGTACATCCATGTAAGCAGTACATACATGCTCAGGAGTTGTTTTTTTGGATCGGTATATACTTGTCATTATCCACTTCAACCATTTTAATTCCCCCCTTTTAAATTATTGTACTGGTTGATGTGTATGTATATATATATATATATATATATATATATATATATATATAGATATATATCTATATATCTATATATATATATATATATATATTTCAACCATTATCACCTACAGTACAGTAGCATACAGTGCTCCCACTGCAGCAAGGGATTCTGGGAAATGACATGCAATGTTTACTCGCTCATCCCACAACGTGGCGGTATCAAATATAGCGTTTTCCCAGTTATTATATCCCTGCAGGATGTAGGATAATCCCAGCCAAACCCACATACTTACTACATTCCCGTTATGTCACATGTATTATTTCCTGTGAAGGAAGCGCTATGTATATTCCCATTATGGTCACAAATTGGACGATACTGTATTTCCATTATGTCTCCTATTATTTTCCCATGATATCTCATAGAATACTGTCATCCAAAACCACATCATTATTGAATGATTGAAAATGATGCTCCGTTTTATGTCAAGATTGTCTTGACACTTAGACCCCCAAGATTTCAATAGCGCCTCACTTAAAAGATGACATTATTTTTGATTCAAATGAACTTTTATGGTGCAGAAGCTGCATGGTGCCTGTGCCTACAGTGTATGTATTTGTCAGTGTGTCTCTATCTGCATTTCTGTCTCTTGCTGGCCGCCAGCCTGTGTGATGATGTCAGCCTGTCTGTGATGTAAGAGAGACATTGTGATATCATCACATACTGTAGGCAGGATGGCAGGTGTAAAGCTTCTAAAAGAGAGAGGGAGGGAGAGAGGGAGAAAGAGGGAGAGAGAGAGCAAGCAGCTCCTCCCTCCCATGCAAATGACTGGAGGCAGAGGAGTAGAGGGACAGAAGCCTGTGCTGCTTGTAATGGGACAGGATTTGGGGTGCTGTTTCATGCTCTATCTCCCTCCCTCCCACTGTCTCAGGTGCAGAAAGTTTTCAAGGGAGAGAGGAAAGGAAGAGGAAAATGGAAGCTGAGGAGAGCTGGTCCTGTCCCTCTTGTTGGTAAAGAGGGGGCATCCAGAAAGAGGTAAGGAGATAGTTTTATTTTAATTCAAGAAGGAGTGCCTGGTGGCGTAGCTGGTGTGCTCTGTCACACTACAGACCCCTCCCTGTGTGTGTGCGTGCGTGCGTGCGTGCGTGCGTGCGTGCGTGCGTCTGCAGGGGGTATCTGTCCCATCCATAGATATCAGGGGTACTGCAGCTGCTGCTGCTGTTCAAACTTTTGCTTTAGGCCCATTCCTTTGATGTTAATAAGCGTTTCTAGTACAATCTTTTTCGCTCTGTTCACCCACATCTTTACATTACCTCGTGTGTGTGTGTGTGTGTGTGTGTGTGTGTATGTGTATGTGTGTGTACGTGTGTATAGCATGTGTTTGAAACACTATACTGTATCTGCATAGAAAAAAAGCCTTCTTTTAGTAATGTACAGTTCAAATACTGTATGAACATGACCCCATCTCATCTCATCCCCCTGACTCTGGATACAAAACATTCATGTATTCGTTTGCAACTTTTCATACAATTTGCTTGCACCATTTCAGAGAAATTAAATATTTAAAATGGAAATAAATTGGTAACTGCAGTAACAAACAACACTGTACATGCTAATAGTACATCCATGTAAGCAGTACATACATGCTCAGGAGTTGTTTTTTTGGATCGGTATATACTTGTCATTATCCACTTCAACCATTTTAATTCCCCCCTTTTAAATTATTGTACTGGTTGATGTGTATGTATATATATATATATATATATATATATATATATATATATATATAGATATATATCTATATATCTATATATATATATATATATATATATTTCAACCATTATCACCTACAGTACAGTAGCATACAGTGCTCCCACTGCAGCAAGGGATTCTGGGAAATGACATGCAATGTTTACTCGCTCATCCCACAACGTGGCGGTATCAAATATAGCGTTTTCCCAGTTATTATATCCCTGCAGGATGTAGGATAATCCCAGCCAAACCCACATACTTACTACATTCCCGTTATGTCACATGTATTATTTCCTGTGAAGGAAGCGCTATGTATATTCCCATTATGGTCACAAATTGGACGATACTGTATTTCCATTATGTCTCCTATTATTTTCCCATGATATCTCATAGAATACTGTCATCCAAAACCACATCATTATTGAATGATTGAAAATGATGCTCCGTTTTATGTCAAGATTGTCTTGACACTTAGACCCCCAAGATTTCAATAGCGCCTCACTTAAAAGATGACATTATTTTTGATTCAAATGAACTTTTATGGTGCAGAAGCTGCATGGTGCCTGTGCCTACAGTGTATGTATTTGTCAGTGTGTCTCTATCTGCATTTCTGTCTCTTGCTGGCCGCCAGCCTGTGTGATGATGTCAGCCTGTCTGTGATGTAAGAGAGACATTGTGATATCATCACATACTGTAGGCAGGATGGCAGGTGTAAAGCTTCTAAAAGAGAGAGGGAGGGAGAGAGGTAGAGGAGAGAGAGGGAGAAAGAGGGAGAGAGAGAGCAAGCAGCTCCTCCCTCCCATGCAAATGACTGGAGGCAGAGGAGTAGAGGGACAGAAGCCTGTGCTGCTTGTAATGGGACAGGATTTGGGGTGCTGTTTCATGCTCTATCTCCCTCCCTCCCACTGTCTCAGGTGCAGAAAGTTTTCAAGGGAGAGAGGAAAGGAAGAGGAAAATGGAAGCTGAGGAGAGCTGGTCCTGTCCCTCTTGTTGGTAAAGAGGGGGCATCCAGAAAGAGGTAAGGAGATAGTTTTATTTTAATTCAAGAAGGAGTGCCTGGTGGCGTAGCTGGTGTGCTCTGTCACACTACAGACCCCTCCCTGTGTGTGCGTGCGTGCGTGCGTGCGTGCGTGCGTGCGTGCGTGCGTGCGTGCGTGCGTGCGTGCGTCTGCAGGGGGTATCTGTCCCATCCATAGATATCAGGGGTACTGCAGCTGCTGCTGCTGTTCAAACTTTTGCTTTAGGCCCATTCCTTTGATGTTAATAAGCGTTTCTAGTACAATCTTTTTCGCTCTGTTCACCCACATCTTTACATTACCTCGTGTGTGTGTGTGTGTGTGTGTATGTGTGTGTACGTGTGTATAGCATGTGTTTGAAACACTATACTGTATCTGCATAGAAAAAAAGCCTTCTTTTAGTAATGTACAGTTCAAATACTGTATGAACATGACCCCATCTCATCTCATCCCCCTGACTCTGGATACAAAACATTCATGTATTCGTTTGCAACTTTTCATACAATTTGCTTGCACCATTTCAGAGAAATTAAATATTTAAAATGGAAATAAATTGGTAACTGCAGTAACAAACAACACTGTACATGCTAATAGTACATCCATGTAAGCAGTACATACATGCTCAGGAGTTGTTTTTTTGGATCGGTATATACTTGTCATTATCCACTTCAACCATTTTAATTCCCCCCTTTTAAATTATTGTACTGGTTGATGTGTATGTATATATATATATATATATATATATATATATATATATATATATATATAGATATATATCTATATATCTATATATATATATATATATATATTTCAACCATTATCACCTACAGTACAGTAGCATACAGTGCTCCCACTGCAGCAAGGGATTCTGGGAAATGACATGCAATGTTTACTCGCTCATCCCACAACGTGGCGGTATCAAATATAGCGTTTTCCCAGTTATTATATCCCTGCAGGATGTAGGATAATCCCAGCCAAACCCACATACTTACTACATTCCCGTTATGTCACATGTATTATTTCCTGTGAAGGAAGCGCTATGTATATTCCCATTATGGTCACAAATTGGACGATACTGTATTTCCATTATGTCTCCTATTATTTTCCCATGATATCTCATAGAATACTGTCATCCAAAACCACATCATTATTGAATGATTGAAAATGATGCTCCGTTTTATGTCAAGATTGTCTTGACACTTAGACCCCCAAGATTTCAATAGCGCCTCACTTAAAAGATGACATTATTTTTGATTCAAATGAACTTTTATGGTGCAGAAGCTGCATGGTGCCTGTGCCTACAGTGTATGTATTTGTCAGTGTGTCTCTATCTGCATTTCTGTCTCTTGCTGGCCGCCAGCCTGTGTGATGATGTCAGCCTGTCTGTGATGTAAGAGAGACATTGTGATATCATCACATACTGTAGGCAGGATGGCAGGTGTAAAGCTTCTAAAAGAGAGAGGGAGGGAGAGAGGTAGAGGAGAGAGAGGGAGAAAGAGGGAGAGAGAGAGCAAGCAGCTCCTCCCTCCCATGCAAATGACTGGAGGCAGAGGAGTAGAGGGACAGAAGCCTGTGCTGCTTGTAATGGGACAGGATTTGGGGTGCTGTTTCATGCTCTATCTCCCTCCCTCCCACTGTCTCAGGTGCAGAAAGTTTTCAAGGGAGAGAGGAAAGGAAGAGGAAAATGGAAGCTGAGGAGAGCTGGTCCTGTCCCTCTTGTTGGTAAAGAGGGGGCATCCAGAAAGAGGTAAGGAGATAGTTTTATTTTAATTCAAGAAGGAGTGCCTGGTGGCGTAGCTGGTGTGCTCTGTCACACTACAGACCCCTCCCTGTGTGTGCGTGCGTGCGTGCGTGCGTGCGTGCGTGCGTGCGTGCGTGCGTGCGTGCGTCTGCAGGGGGTATCTGTCCCATCCATAGATATCAGGGGTACTGCAGCTGCTGCTGCTGTTCAAACTTTTGCTTTAGGCCCATTCCTTTGATGTTAATAAGCGTTTCTAGTACAATCTTTTTCGCTCTGTTCACCCACATCTTTACATTACCTCGTGTGTGTGTGTGTGTGTGTGTGTGTGTATGTGTGTGTACGTGTGTATAGCATGTGTTTGAAACACTATACTGTATCTGCATAGAAAAAAAGCCTTCTTTTAGTAATGTACAGTTCAAATACTGTATGAACATGACCCCATCTCATCTCATCCCCCTGACTCTGGATACAAAACATTCATGTATTCGTTTGCAACTTTTCATACAATTTGCTTGCACCATTTCAGAGAAATTAAATATTTAAAATGGAAATAAATTGGTAACTGCAGTAACAAACAACACTGTACATGCTAATAGTACATCCATGTAAGCAGTACATACATGCTCAGGAGTTGTTTTTTTGGATCGGTATATACTTGTCATTATCCACTTCAACCATTTTAATTCCCCCCTTTTAAATTATTGTACTGGTTGATGTGTATGTATATATATATATATATATATATATATATATATATATATAGATATATATCTATATATCTATATATATATATATATATATATTTCAACCATTATCACCTACAGTACAGTAGCATACAGTGCTCCCACTGCAGCAAGGGATTCTGGGAAATGACATGCAATGTTTACTCGCTCATCCCACAACGTGGCGGTATCAAATATAGCGTTTTCCCAGTTATTATATCCCTGCAGGATGTAGGATAATCCCAGCCAAACCCACATACTTACTACATTCCCGTTATGTCACATGTATTATTTCCTGTGAAGGAAGCGCTATGTATATTCCCATTATGGTCACAAATTGGACGATACTGTATTTCCATTATGTCTCCTATTATTTTCCCATGATATCTCATAGAATACTGTCATCCAAAACCACATCATTATTGAATGATTGAAAATGATGCTCCGTTTTATGTCAAGATTGTCTTGACACTTAGACCCCCAAGATTTCAATAGCGCCTCACTTAAAAGATGACATTATTTTTGATTCAAATGAACTTTTATGGTGCAGAAGCTGCATGGTGCCTGTGCCTACAGTGTATGTATTTGTCAGTGTGTCTCTATCTGCATTTCTGTCTCTTGCTGGCCGCCAGCCTGTGTGATGATGTCAGCCTGTCTGTGATGTAAGAGAGACATTGTGATATCATCACATACTGTAGGCAGGATGGCAGGTGTAAAGCTTCTAAAAGAGAGAGGGAGGGAGAGAGGTAGAGGAGAGAGAGGGAGAAAGAGGGAGAGAGAGAGCAAGCAGCTCCTCCCTCCCGCAAGCAGCTCCTCCCTCCCATGCAAATGACTGGAGGCAGAGGAGTAGAGGGACAGAAGCCTGTGCTGCTTGTAATGGGACAGGATTTGGGGTGCTGTTTCATGCTCTATCTCCCTCCCTCCCACTGTCTCAGGTGCAGAAAGTTTTCAAGGGAGAGAGGAAAGGAAGAGGAAAATGGAAGCTGAGGAGAGCTGGTCCTGTCCCTCTTGTTGGTAAAGAGGGGGCATCCAGAAAGAGGTAAGGAGATAGTTTTATTTTAATTCAAGAAGGAGTGCCTGGTGGCGTAGCTGGTGTGCTCTGTCACACTACAGACCCCTCCCTGTGTGTGTGCGTGCGTGCGTGCGTGCGTGCGTGCGTGCGTGCGTGCGTGCGTGCGTCTGCAGGGGGTATCTGTCCCATCCATAGATATCAGGGGTACTGCAGCTGCTGCTGCTGTTCAAACTTTTGCTTTAGGCCCATTCCTTTGATGTTAATAAGCGTTTCTAGTACAATCTTTTTCGCTCTGTTCACCCACATCTTTACATTACCTCGTGTGTGTGTGTGTGTGTGTGTGTGTGTATGTGTGTGTACGTGTGTATAGCATGTGTTTGAAACACTATACTGTATCTGCATAGAAAAAAAGCCTTCTTTTAGTAATGTACAGTTCAAATACTGTATGAACATGACCCCATCTCATCTCATCCCCCTGACTCTGGATACAAAACATTCATGTATTCGTTTGCAACTTTTCATACAATTTGCTTGCACCATTTCAGAGAAATTAAATATTTAAAATGGAAATAAATTGGTAACTGCAGTAACAAACAACACTGTACATGCTAATAGTACATCCATGTAAGCAGTACATACATGCTCAGGAGTTGTTTTTTTGGATCGGTATATACTTGTCATTATCCACTTCAACCATTTTAATTCCCCCCTTTTAAATTATTGTACTGGTTGATGTGTATGTATATATATATATATATATATATATATATATATATATATAGATATATATCTATATATCTATATATATATATATATATATATTTCAACCATTATCACCTACAGTACAGTAGCATACAGTGCTCCCACTGCAGCAAGGGATTCTGGGAAATGACATGCAATGTTTACTCGCTCATCCCACAACGTGGCGGTATCAAATATAGCGTTTTCCCAGTTATTATATCCCTGCAGGATGTAGGATAATCCCAGCCAAACCCACATACTTACTACATTCCCGTTATGTCACATGTATTATTTCCTGTGAAGGAAGCGCTATGTATATTCCCATTATGGTCACAAATTGGACGATACTGTATTTCCATTATGTCTCCTATTATTTTCCCATGATATCTCATAGAATACTGTCATCCAAAACCACATCATTATTGAATGATTGAAAATGATGCTCCGTTTTATGTCAAGATTGTCTTGACACTTAGACCCCCAAGATTTCAATAGCGCCTCACTTAAAAGATGACATTATTTTTGATTCAAATGAACTTTTATGGTGCAGAAGCTGCATGGTGCCTGTGCCTACAGTGTATGTATTTGTCAGTGTGTCTCTATCTGCATTTCTGTCTCTTGCTGGCCGCCAGCCTGTGTGATGATGTCAGCCTGTCTGTGATGTAAGAGAGACATTGTGATATCATCACATACTGTAGGCAGGATGGCAGGTGTAAAGCTTCTAAAAGAGAGAGGGAGGGAGAGAGGTAGAGGAGAGAGAGGGAGAAAGAGGGAGAGAGAGAGCAAGCAGCTCCTCCCTCCCATGCAAATGACTGGAGGCAGAGGAGTAGAGGGACAGAAGCCTGTGCTGCTTGTAATGGGACAGGATTTGGGGTGCTGTTTCATGCTCTATCTCCCTCCCTCCCACTGTCTCAGGTGCAGAAAGTTTTCAAGGGAGAGAGGAAAGGAAGAGGAAAATGGAAGCTGAGGAGAGCTGGTCCTGTCCCTCTTGTTGGTAAAGAGGGGGCATCCAGAAAGAGGTAAGGAGATAGTTTTATTTTAATTCAAGAAGGAGTGCCTGGTGGCGTAGCTGGTGTGCTCTGTCACACTACAGACCCCTCCCTGTGTGTGTGTGCGTGCGTGCGTGCGTGCGTGCGTGCGTGCGTGCGTGCGTGCGTGCGTCTGCAGGGGGTATCTGTCCCATCCATAGATATCAGGGGTACTGCAGCTGCTGCTGCTGTTCAAACTTTTGCTTTAGGCCCATTCCTTTGATGTTAATAAGCGTTTCTAGTACAATCTTTTTCGCTCTGTTCACCCACATCTTTACATTACCTCGTGTGTGTGTGTGTGTGTGTGTGTGTGTATGTGTGTGTACGTGTGTATAGCATGTGTTTGAAACACTATACTGTATCTGCATAGAAAAAAAGCCTTCTTTTAGTAATGTACAGTTCAAATACTGTATGAACATGACCCCATCTCATCTCATCCCCCTGACTCTGGATACAAAACATTCATGTATTCGTTTGCAACTTTTCATACAATTTGCTTGCACCATTTCAGAGAAATTAAATATTTAAAATGGAAATAAATTGGTAACTGCAGTAACAAACAACACTGTACATGCTAATAGTACATCCATGTAAGCAGTACATACATGCTCAGGAGTTGTTTTTTTGGATCGGTATATACTTGTCATTATCCACTTCAACCATTTTAATTCCCCCCTTTTAAATTATTGTACTGGTTGATGTGTATGTATATATATATATATATATATATATATATATATATATATATAGATATATATCTATATATCTATATATATATATATATATATATTTCAACCATTATCACCTACAGTACAGTAGCATACAGTGCTCCCACTGCAGCAAGGGATTCTGGGAAATGACATGCAATGTTTACTCGCTCATCCCACAACGTGGCGGTATCAAATATAGCGTTTTCCCAGTTATTATATCCCTGCAGGATGTAGGATAATCCCAGCCAAACCCACATACTTACTACATTCCCGTTATGTCACATGTATTATTTCCTGTGAAGGAAGCGCTATGTATATTCCCATTATGGTCACAAATTGGACGATACTGTATTTCCATTATGTCTCCTATTATTTTCCCATGATATCTCATAGAATACTGTCATCCAAAACCACATCATTATTGAATGATTGAAAATGATGCTCCGTTTTATGTCAAGATTGTCTTGACACTTAGACCCCCAAGATTTCAATAGCGCCTCACTTAAAAGATGACATTATTTTTGATTCAAATGAACTTTTATGGTGCAGAAGCTGCATGGTGCCTGTGCCTACAGTGTATGTATTTGTCAGTGTGTCTCTATCTGCATTTCTGTCTCTTGCTGGCCGCCAGCCTGTGTGATGATGTCAGCCTGTCTGTGATGTAAGAGAGACATTGTGATATCATCACATACTGTAGGCAGGATGGCAGGTGTAAAGCTTCTAAAAGAGAGAGGGAGGGAGAGAGGTAGAGGAGAGAGAGGGAGAAAGAGGGAGAGAGAGAGCAAGCAGCTCCTCCCTCCCATGCAAATGACTGGAGGCAGAGGAGTAGAGGGACAGAAGCCTGTGCTGCTTGTAATGGGACAGGATTTGGGGTGCTGTTTCATGCTCTATCTCCCTCCCTCCCACTGTCTCAGGTGCAGAAAGTTTTCAAGGGAGAGAGGAAAGGAAGAGGAAAATGGAAGCTGAGGAGAGCTGGTCCTGTCCCTCTTGTTGGTAAAGAGGGGGCATCCAGAAAGAGGTAAGGAGATAGTTTTATTTTAATTCAAGAAGGAGTGCCTGGTGGCGTAGCTGGTGCGTGCGTGCGTGCGTGCGTGCGTGCGTGCGTGCGTGCGTGCGTGCGTGCGTGCGTGCGTCTGCAGGGGGTATCTGTCCCATCCATAGATATCAGGGGTACTGCAGCTGCTGCTGCTGTTCAAACTTTTGCTTTAGGCCCATTCCTTTGATGTTAATAAGCGTTTCTAGTACAATCTTTTTCGCTCTGTTCACCCACATCTTTACATTACCTCGTGTGTGTGTGTGTGTGTGTGTGTGTGTATGTGTGTGTACGTGTGTATAGCATGTGTTTGAAACACTATACTGTATCTGCATAGAAAAAAAGCCTTCTTTTAGTAATGTACAGTTCAAATACTGTATGAACATGACCCCATCTCATCTCATCCCCCTGACTCTGGATACAAAACATTCATGTATTCGTTTGCAACTTTTCATACAATTTGCTTGCACCATTTCAGAGAAATTAAATATTTAAAATGGAAATAAATTGGTAACTGCAGTAACAAACAACACTGTACATGCTAATAGTACATCCATGTAAGCAGTACATACATGCTCAGGAGTTGTTTTTTTGGATCGGTATATACTTGTCATTATCCACTTCAACCATTTTAATTCCCCCCTTTTAAATTATTGTACTGGTTGATGTGTATGTATATATATATATATATATATATATATATATATATATATAGATATATATCTATATATCTATATATATATATATATATATATTTCAACCATTATCACCTACAGTACAGTAGCATACAGTGCTCCCACTGCAGCAAGGGATTCTGGGAAATGACATGCAATGTTTACTCGCTCATCCCACAACGTGGCGGTATCAAATATAGCGTTTTCCCAGTTATTATATCCCTGCAGGATGTAGGATAATCCCAGCCAAACCCACATACTTACTACATTCCCGTTATGTCACATGTATTATTTCCTGTGAAGGAAGCGCTATGTATATTCCCATTATGGTCACAAATTGGACGATACTGTATTTCCATTATGTCTCCTATTATTTTCCCATGATATCTCATAGAATACTGTCATCCAAAACCACATCATTATTGAATGATTGAAAATGATGCTCCGTTTTATGTCAAGATTGTCTTGACACTTAGACCCCCAAGATTTCAATAGCGCCTCACTTAAAAGATGACATTATTTTTGATTCAAATGAACTTTTATGGTGCAGAAGCTGCATGGTGCCTGTGCCTACAGTGTATGTATTTGTCAGTGTGTCTCTATCTGCATTTCTGTCTCTTGCTGGCCGCCAGCCTGTGTGATGATGTCAGCCTGTCTGTGATGTAAGAGAGACATTGTGATATCATCACATACTGTAGGCAGGATGGCAGGTGTAAAGCTTCTAAAAGAGAGAGGGAGGGAGAGAGGTAGAGGAGAGAGAGGGAGAAAGAGGGAGAGAGAGAGCAAGCAGCTCCTCCCTCCCATGCAAATGACTGGAGGCAGAGGAGTAGAGGGACAGAAGCCTGTGCTGCTTGTAATGGGACAGGATTTGGGGTGCTGTTTCATGCTCTATCTCCCTCCCTCCCACTGTCTCAGGTGCAGAAAGTTTTCAAGGGAGAGAGGAAAGGAAGAGGAAAATGGAAGCTGAGGAGAGCTGGTCCTGTCCCTCTTGTTGGTAAAGAGGGGGCATCCAGAAAGAGGTAAGGAGATAGTTTTATTTTAATTCAAGAAGGAGTGCCTGGTGGCGTAGCTGGTGTGCTCTGTCACACTACAGACCCCTCCCTGTGTGTGTGTGTGTGTGCGTGCGTGCGTGCGTGCGTGCGTGCGTGCGTGCGTGCGTGCGTGCGTGCGTCTGCAGGGGGTATCTGTCCCATCCATAGATATCAGGGGTACTGCAGCTGCTGCTGCTGTTCAAACTTTTGCTTTAGGCCCATTCCTTTGATGTTAATAAGCGTTTCTAGTACAATCTTTTTCGCTCTGTTCACCCACATCTTTACATTACCTCGTGTGTGTGTGTGTGTGTGTGTGTGTGTATGTGTGTGTACGTGTGTATAGCATGTGTTTGAAACACTATACTGTATCTGCATAGAAAAAAAGCCTTCTTTTAGTAATGTACAGTTCAAATACTGTATGAACATGACCCCATCTCATCTCATCCCCCTGACTCTGGATACAAAACATTCATGTATTCGTTTGCAACTTTTCATACAATTTGCTTGCACCATTTCAGAGAAATTAAATATTTAAAATGGAAATAAATTGGTAACTGCAGTAACAAACAACACTGTACATGCTAATAGTACATCCATGTAAGCAGTACATACATGCTCAGGAGTTGTTTTTTTGGATCGGTATATACTTGTCATTATCCACTTCAACCATTTTAATTCCCCCCTTTTAAATTATTGTACTGGTTGATGTGTATGTATATATATATATATATATATATATATATATATATATATATATAGATATATATCTATATATCTATATATATATATATATATATATTTCAACCATTATCACCTACAGTACAGTAGCATACAGTGCTCCCACTGCAGCAAGGGATTCTGGGAAATGACATGCAATGTTTACTCGCTCATCCCACAACGTGGCGGTATCAAATATAGCGTTTTCCCAGTTATTATATCCCTGCAGGATGTAGGATAATCCCAGCCAAACCCACATACTTACTACATTCCCGTTATGTCACATGTATTATTTCCTGTGAAGGAAGCGCTATGTATATTCCCATTATGGTCACAAATTGGACGATACTGTATTTCCATTATGTCTCCTATTATTTTCCCATGATATCTCATAGAATACTGTCATCCAAAACCACATCATTATTGAATGATTGAAAATGATGCTCCGTTTTATGTCAAGATTGTCTTGACACTTAGACCCCCAAGATTTCAATAGCGCCTCACTTAAAAGATGACATTATTTTTGATTCAAATGAACTTTTATGGTGCAGAAGCTGCATGGTGCCTGTGCCTACAGTGTATGTATTTGTCAGTGTGTCTCTATCTGCATTTCTGTCTCTTGCTGGCCGCCAGCCTGTGTGATGATGTCAGCCTGTCTGTGATGTAAGAGAGACATTGTGATATCATCACATACTGTAGGCAGGATGGCAGGTGTAAAGCTTCTAAAAGAGAGAGGGAGGGAGAGAGGTAGAGGAGAGAGAGGGAGAAAGAGGGAGAGAGAGAGCAAGCAGCTCCTCCCTCCCATGCAAATGACTGGAGGCAGAGGAGTAGAGGGACAGAAGCCTGTGCTGCTTGTAATGGGACAGGATTTGGGGTGCTGTTTCATGCTCTATCTCCCTCCCTCCCACTGTCTCAGGTGCAGAAAGTTTTCAAGGGAGAGAGGAAAGGAAGAGGAAAATGGAAGCTGAGGAGAGCTGGTCCTGTCCCTCTTGTTGGTAAAGAGGGGGCATCCAGAAAGAGGTAAGGAGATAGTTTTATTTTAATTCAAGAAGGAGTGCCTGGTGGCGTAGCTGGTGTGCTCTGTCACACTACAGACCCCTCCCTGTGTGTGTGTGTGCGTGCGTGCGTGCGTGCGTGCGTGCGTGCGTGCGTCTGCAGGGGGTATCTGTCCCATCCATAGATATCAGGGGTACTGCAGCTGCTGCTGCTGTTCAAACTTTTGCTTTAGGCCCATTCCTTTGATGTTAATAAGCGTTTCTAGTACAATCTTTTTCGCTCTGTTCACCCACATCTTTACATTACCTCGTGTGTGTGTGTGTGTGTGTGTGTGTGTATGTGTGTGTACGTGTGTATAGCATGTGTTTGAAACACTATACTGTATCTGCATAGAAAAAAAGCCTTCTTTTAGTAATGTACAGTTCAAATACTGTATGAACATGACCCCATCTCATCTCATCCCCCTGACTCTGGATACAAAACATTCATGTATTCGTTTGCAACTTTTCATACAATTTGCTTGCACCATTTCAGAGAAATTAAATATTTAAAATGGAAATAAATTGGTAACTGCAGTAACAAACAACACTGTACATGCTAATAGTACATCCATGTAAGCAGTACATACATGCTCAGGAGTTGTTTTTTTGGATCGGTATATACTTGTCATTATCCACTTCAACCATTTTAATTCCCCCCTTTTAAATTATTGTACTGGTTGATGTGTATGTATATATATATATATATATATATATATATATATATATATAGATATATATCTATATATCTATATATATATATATATATATATTTCAACCATTATCACCTACAGTACAGTAGCATACAGTGCTCCCACTGCAGCAAGGGATTCTGGGAAATGACATGCAATGTTTACTCGCTCATCCCACAACGTGGCGGTATCAAATATAGCGTTTTCCCAGTTATTATATCCCTGCAGGATGTAGGATAATCCCAGCCAAACCCACATACTTACTACATTCCCGTTATGTCACATGTATTATTTCCTGTGAAGGAAGCGCTATGTATATTCCCATTATGGTCACAAATTGGACGATACTGTATTTCCATTATGTCTCCTATTATTTTCCCATGATATCTCATAGAATACTGTCATCCAAAACCACATCATTATTGAATGATTGAAAATGATGCTCCGTTTTATGTCAAGATTGTCTTGACACTTAGACCCCCAAGATTTCAATAGCGCCTCACTTAAAAGATGACATTATTTTTGATTCAAATGAACTTTTATGGTGCAGAAGCTGCATGGTGCCTGTGCCTACAGTGTATGTATTTGTCAGTGTGTCTCTATCTGCATTTCTGTCTCTTGCTGGCCGCCAGCCTGTGTGATGATGTCAGCCTGTCTGTGATGTAAGAGAGACATTGTGATATCATCACATACTGTAGGCAGGATGGCAGGTGTAAAGCTTCTAAAAGAGAGAGGGAGGGAGAGAGGTAGAGGAGAGAGAGGGAGAAAGAGGGAGAGAGAGAGCAAGCAGCTCCTCCCTCCCATGCAAATGACTGGAGGCAGAGGAGTAGAGGGACAGAAGCCTGTGCTGCTTGTAATGGGACAGGATTTGGGGTGCTGTTTCATGCTCTATCTCCCTCCCTCCCACTGTCTCAGGTGCAGAAAGTTTTCAAGGGAGAGAGGAAAGGAAGAGGAAAATGGAAGCTGAGGAGAGCTGGTCCTGTCCCTCTTGTTGGTAAAGAGGGGGCATCCAGAAAGAGGTAAGGAGATAGTTTTATTTTAATTCAAGAAGGAGTGCCTGGTGGCGTAGCTGGTGTGCTCTGTCACACTACAGACCCCTCCCTGTGTGTGTGTGTGTGTGTGTGCGTGTGTGCGTGCGTGCGTGCGTGCGTGCGTGCGTGCGTGCGTGCGTGCGTGCGTCTGCAGGGGGTATCTGTCCCATCCATAGATATCAGGGGTACTGCAGCTGCTGCTGCTGTTCAAACTTTTGCTTTAGGCCCATTCCTTTGATGTTAATAAGCGTTTCTAGTACAATCTTTTTCGCTCTGTTCACCCACATCTTTACATTACCTCGTGTGTGTGTGTGTGTGTGTGTGTGTGTATGTGTGTGTACGTGTGTATAGCATGTGTTTGAAACACTATACTGTATCTGCATAGAAAAAAAGCCTTCTTTTAGTAATGTACAGTTCAAATACTGTATGAACATGACCCCATCTCATCTCATCCCCCTGACTCTGGATACAAAACATTCATGTATTCGTTTGCAACTTTTCATACAATTTGCTTGCACCATTTCAGAGAAATTAAATATTTAAAATGGAAATAAATTGGTAACTGCAGTAACAAACAACACTGTACATGCTAATAGTACATCCATGTAAGCAGTACATACATGCTCAGGAGTTGTTTTTTTGGATCGGTATATACTTGTCATTATCCACTTCAACCATTTTAATTCCCCCCTTTTAAATTATTGTACTGGTTGATGTGTATGTATATATATATATATATATATATATATATATATATATATATAGATATATATCTATATATCTATATATATATATATATATATATTTCAACCATTATCACCTACAGTACAGTAGCATACAGTGCTCCCACTGCAGCAAGGGATTCTGGGAAATGACATGCAATGTTTACTCGCTCATCCCACAACGTGGCGGTATCAAATATAGCGTTTTCCCAGTTATTATATCCCTGCAGGATGTAGGATAATCCCAGCCAAACCCACATACTTACTACATTCCCGTTATGTCACATGTATTATTTCCTGTGAAGGAAGCGCTATGTATATTCCCATTATGGTCACAAATTGGACGATACTGTATTTCCATTATGTCTCCTATTATTTTCCCATGATATCTCATAGAATACTGTCATCCAAAACCACATCATTATTGAATGATTGAAAATGATGCTCCGTTTTATGTCAAGATTGTCTTGACACTTAGACCCCCAAGATTTCAATAGCGCCTCACTTAAAAGATGACATTATTTTTGATTCAAATGAACTTTTATGGTGCAGAAGCTGCATGGTGCCTGTGCCTACAGTGTATGTATTTGTCAGTGTGTCTCTATCTGCATTTCTGTCTCTTGCTGGCCGCCAGCCTGTGTGATGATGTCAGCCTGTCTGTGATGTAAGAGAGACATTGTGATATCATCACATACTGTAGGCAGGATGGCAGGTGTAAAGCTTCTAAAAGAGAGAGGGAGGGAGAGAGGTAGAGGAGAGAGAGGGAGAAAGAGGGAGAGAGAGAGCAAGCAGCTCCTCCCTCCCATGCAAATGACTGGAGGCAGAGGAGTAGAGGGACAGAAGCCTGTGCTGCTTGTAATGGGACAGGATTTGGGGTGCTGTTTCATGCTCTATCTCCCTCCCTCCCACTGTCTCAGGTGCAGAAAGTTTTCAAGGGAGAGAGGAAAGGAAGAGGAAAATGGAAGCTGAGGAGAGCTGGTCCTGTCCCTCTTGTTGGTAAAGAGGGGGCATCCAGAAAGAGGTAAGGAGATAGTTTTATTTTAATTCAAGAAGGAGTGCCTGGTGGCGTAGCTGGTGTGCTCTGTCACACTACAGACCCCTCCCTGTGTGTGTGTGTGCGTGTGTGCGTGCGTGCGTGCGTGCGTGCGTGCGTGCGTGCGTGCGTGCGTGCGTGCGTGCGTGCGTGCGTCTGCAGGGGGTATCTGTCCCATCCATAGATATCAGGGGTACTGCAGCTGCTGCTGCTGTTCAAACTTTTGCTTTAGGCCCATTCCTTTGATGTTAATAAGCGTTTCTAGTACAATCTTTTTCGCTCTGTTCACCCACATCTTTACATTACCTCGTGTGTGTGTGTGTGTGTGTGTGTGTGTGTGTGTATGTGTATGTGTGTGTACGTGTGTATAGCATGTGTTTGAAACACTATACTGTATCTGCATAGAAAAAAAGCCTTCTTTTAGTAATGTACAGTTCAAATACTGTATGAACATGACCCCATCTCATCTCATCCCCCTGACTCTGGATACAAAACATTCATGTATTCGTTTGCAACTTTTCATACAATTTGCTTGCACCATTTCAGAGAAATTAAATATTTAAAATGGAAATAAATTGGTAACTGCAGTAACAAACAACACTGTACATGCTAATAGTACATCCATGTAAGCAGTACATACATGCTCAGGAGTTGTTTTTTTGGATCGGTATATACTTGTCATTATCCACTTCAACCATTTTAATTCCCCCCTTTTAAATTATTGTACTGGTTGATGTGTATGTATATATATATATATATATATATATATATATATATATATATATATATAGATATATATCTATATATCTATATATATATATATATATATATTTCAACCATTATCACCTACAGTACAGTAGCATACAGTGCTCCCACTGCAGCAAGGGATTCTGGGAAATGACATGCAATGTTTACTCGCTCATCCCACAACGTGGCGGTATCAAATATAGCGTTTTCCCAGTTATTATATCCCTGCAGGATGTAGGATAATCCCAGCCAAACCCACATACTTACTACATTCCCGTTATGTCACATGTATTATTTCCTGTGAAGGAAGCGCTATGTATATTCCCATTATGGTCACAAATTGGACGATACTGTATTTCCATTATGTCTCCTATTATTTTCCCATGATATCTCATAGAATACTGTCATCCAAAACCACATCATTATTGAATGATTGAAAATGATGCTCCGTTTTATGTCAAGATTGTCTTGACACTTAGACCCCCAAGATTTCAATAGCGCCTCACTTAAAAGATGACATTATTTTTGATTCAAATGAACTTTTATGGTGCAGAAGCTGCATGGTGCCTGTGCCTACAGTGTATGTATTTGTCAGTGTGTCTCTATCTGCATTTCTGTCTCTTGCTGGCCGCCAGCCTGTGTGATGATGTCAGCCTGTCTGTGATGTAAGAGAGACATTGTGATATCATCACATACTGTAGGCAGGATGGCAGGTGTAAAGCTTCTAAAAGAGAGAGGGAGGGAGAGAGGTAGAGGAGAGAGAGGGAGAAAGAGGGAGAGAGAGAGCAAGCAGCTCCTCCCTCCCATGCAAATGACTGGAGGCAGAGGAGTAGAGGGACAGAAGCCTGTGCTGCTTGTAATGGGACAGGATTTGGGGTGCTGTTTCATGCTCTATCTCCCTCCCTCCCACTGTCTCAGGTGCAGAAAGTTTTCAAGGGAGAGAGGAAAGGAAGAGGAAAATGGAAGCTGAGGAGAGCTGGTCCTGTCCCTCTTGTTGGTAAAGAGGGGGCATCCAGAAAGAGGTAAGGAGATAGTTTTATTTTAATTCAAGAAGGAGTGCCTGGTGGCGTAGCTGGTGTGCTCTGTCACACTACAGACCCCTCCCTGTGTGTGTGTGTGCGTGTGTGCGTGCGTGCGTGCGTGCGTGCGTGCGTGCGTGCGTGCGTGCGTGCGTGCGTGCGTGCGTCTGCAGGGGGTATCTGTCCCATCCATAGATATCAGGGGTACTGCAGCTGCTGCTGCTGTTCAAACTTTTGCTTTAGGCCCATTCCTTTGATGTTAATAAGCGTTTCTAGTACAATCTTTTTCGCTCTGTTCACCCACATCTTTACATTACCTCGTGTGTGTGTGTGTGTGTGTGTGTGTGTATGTGTGTGTACGTGTGTATAGCATGTGTTTGAAACACTATACTGTATCTGCATAGAAAAAAAGCCTTCTTTTAGTAATGTACAGTTCAAATACTGTATGAACATGACCCCATCTCATCTCATCCCCCTGACTCTGGATACAAAACATTCATGTATTCGTTTGCAACTTTTCATACAATTTGCTTGCACCATTTCAGAGAAATTAAATATTTAAAATGGAAATAAATTGGTAACTGCAGTAACAAACAACACTGTACATGCTAATAGTACATCCATGTAAGCAGTACATACATGCTCAGGAGTTGTTTTTTTGGATCGGTATATACTTGTCATTATCCACTTCAACCATTTTAATTCCCCCCTTTTAAATTATTGTACTGGTTGATGTGTATGTATATATATATATATATATATATATATATATATATATATATAGATATATATCTATATATCTATATATATATATATATATATATTTCAACCATTATCACCTACAGTACAGTAGCATACAGTGCTCCCACTGCAGCAAGGGATTCTGGGAAATGACATGCAATGTTTACTCGCTCATCCCACAACGTGGCGGTATCAAATATAGCGTTTTCCCAGTTATTATATCCCTGCAGGATGTAGGATAATCCCAGCCAAACCCACATACTTACTACATTCCCGTTATGTCACATGTATTATTTCCTGTGAAGGAAGCGCTATGTATATTCCCATTATGGTCACAAATTGGACGATACTGTATTTCCATTATGTCTCCTATTATTTTCCCATGATATCTCATAGAATACTGTCATCCAAAACCACATCATTATTGAATGATTGAAAATGATGCTCCGTTTTATGTCAAGATTGTCTTGACACTTAGACCCCCAAGATTTCAATAGCGCCTCACTTAAAAGATGACATTATTTTTGATTCAAATGAACTTTTATGGTGCAGAAGCTGCATGGTGCCTGTGCCTACAGTGTATGTATTTGTCAGTGTGTCTCTATCTGCATTTCTGTCTCTTGCTGGCCGCCAGCCTGTGTGATGATGTCAGCCTGTCTGTGATGTAAGAGAGACATTGTGATATCATCACATACTGTAGGCAGGATGGCAGGTGTAAAGCTTCTAAAAGAGAGAGGGAGGGAGAGAGGTAGAGGAGAGAGAGGGAGAAAGAGGGAGAGAGAGAGCAAGCAGCTCCTCCCTCCCATGCAAATGACTGGAGGCAGAGGAGTAGAGGGACAGAAGCCTGTGCTGCTTGTAATGGGACAGGATTTGGGGTGCTGTTTCATGCTCTATCTCCCTCCCTCCCACTGTCTCAGGTGCAGAAAGTTTTCAAGGGAGAGAGGAAAGGAAGAGGAAAATGGAAGCTGAGGAGAGCTGGTCCTGTCCCTCTTGTTGGTAAAGAGGGGGCATCCAGAAAGAGGTAAGGAGATAGTTTTATTTTAATTCAAGAAGGAGTGCCTGGTGGCGTAGCTGGTGTGCTCTGTCACACTACAGACCCCTCCCTGTGTGTGTGTGTGTGTGTGTGCGTGTGTGCGTGCGTGCGTGCGTGCGTGCGTGCGTGCGTGCGTGCGTGCGTGCGTGCGTGCGTGCGTGCGTCTGCAGGGGGTATCTGTCCCATCCATAGATATCAGGGGTACTGCAGCTGCTGCTGCTGTTCAAACTTTTGCTTTAGGCCCATTCCTTTGATGTTAATAAGCGTTTCTAGTACAATCTTTTTCGCTCTGTTCACCCACATCTTTACATTACCTCGTGTGTGTGTGTGTGTGTGTGTGTGTGTATGTGTGTGTACGTGTGTATAGCATGTGTTTGAAACACTATACTGTATCTGCATAGAAAAAAAGCCTTCTTTTAGTAATGTACAGTTCAAATACTGTATGAACATGACCCCATCTCATCTCATCCCCCTGACTCTGGATACAAAACATTCATGTATTCGTTTGCAACTTTTCATACAATTTGCTTGCACCATTTCAGAGAAATTAAATATTTAAAATGGAAATAAATTGGTAACTGCAGTAACAAACAACACTGTACATGCTAATAGTACATCCATGTAAGCAGTACATACATGCTCAGGAGTTGTTTTTTTGGATCGGTATATACTTGTCATTATCCACTTCAACCATTTTAATTCCCCCCTTTTAAATTATTGTACTGGTTGATGTGTATGTATATATATATATATATATATATATATATATATATATATAGATATATATCTATATATCTATATATATATATATATATATATTTCAACCATTATCACCTACAGTACAGTAGCATACAGTGCTCCCACTGCAGCAAGGGATTCTGGGAAATGACATGCAATGTTTACTCGCTCATCCCACAACGTGGCGGTATCAAATATAGCGTTTTCCCAGTTATTATATCCCTGCAGGATGTAGGATAATCCCAGCCAAACCCACATACTTACTACATTCCCGTTATGTCACATGTATTATTTCCTGTGAAGGAAGCGCTATGTATATTCCCATTATGGTCACAAATTGGACGATACTGTATTTCCATTATGTCTCCTATTATTTTCCCATGATATCTCATAGAATACTGTCATCCAAAACCACATCATTATTGAATGATTGAAAATGATGCTCCGTTTTATGTCAAGATTGTCTTGACACTTAGACCCCCAAGATTTCAATAGCGCCTCACTTAAAAGATGACATTATTTTTGATTCAAATGAACTTTTATGGTGCAGAAGCTGCATGGTGCCTGTGCCTACAGTGTATGTATTTGTCAGTGTGTCTCTATCTGCATTTCTGTCTCTTGCTGGCCGCCAGCCTGTGTGATGATGTCAGCCTGTCTGTGATGTAAGAGAGACATTGTGATATCATCACATACTGTAGGCAGGATGGCAGGTGTAAAGCTTCTAAAAGAGAGAGGGAGGGAGAGAGGTAGAGGAGAGAGAGGGAGAAAGAGGGAGAGAGAGAGCAAGCAGCTCCTCCCTCCCATGCAAATGACTGGAGGCAGAGGAGTAGAGGGACAGAAGCCTGTGCTGCTTGTAATGGGACAGGATTTGGGGTGCTGTTTCATGCTCTATCTCCCTCCCTCCCACTGTCTCAGGTGCAGAAAGTTTTCAAGGGAGAGAGGAAAGGAAGAGGAAAATGGAAGCTGAGGAGAGCTGGTCCTGTCCCTCTTGTTGGTAAAGAGGGGGCATCCAGAAAGAGGTAAGGAGATAGTTTTATTTTAATTCAAGAAGGAGTGCCTGGTGGCGTAGCTGGTGTGCTCTGTCACACTACAGACCCCTCCCTGTGTGTGTGTGTGTGTGTGTGCGTGTGTGCGTGCGTGCGTGCGTGCGTGCGTGCGTGCGTGCGTGCGTGCGTGCGTGCGTGCGTGCGTCTGCAGGGGGTATCTGTCCCATCCATAGATATCAGGGGTACTGCAGCTGCTGCTGCTGTTCAAACTTTTGCTTTAGGCCCATTCCTTTGATGTTAATAAGCGTTTCTAGTACAATCTTTTTCGCTCTGTTCACCCACATCTTTACATTACCTCGTGTGTGTGTGTGTGTGTGTGTGTGTGTGTGTGTATGTGTATGTGTGTGTACGTGTGTATAGCATGTGTTTGAAACACTATACTGTATCTGCATAGAAAAAAAGCCTTCTTTTAGTAATGTACAGTTCAAATACTGTATGAACATGACCCCATCTCATCTCATCCCCCTGACTCTGGATACAAAACATTCATGTATTCGTTTGCAACTTTTCATACAATTTGCTTGCACCATTTCAGAGAAATTAAATATTTAAAATGGAAATAAATTGGTAACTGCAGTAACAAACAACACTGTACATGCTAATAGTACATCCATGTAAGCAGTACATACATGCTCAGGAGTTGTTTTTTTGGATCGGTATATACTTGTCATTATCCACTTCAACCATTTTAATTCCCCCCTTTTAAATTATTGTACTGGTTGATGTGTATGTATATATATATATATATATATATATATATATATATATATATATATAGATATATATCTATATATCTATATATATATATATATATATATTTCAACCATTATCACCTACAGTACAGTAGCATACAGTGCTCCCACTGCAGCAAGGGATTCTGGGAAATGACATGCAATGTTTACTCGCTCATCCCACAACGTGGCGGTATCAAATATAGCGTTTTCCCAGTTATTATATCCCTGCAGGATGTAGGATAATCCCAGCCAAACCCACATACTTACTACATTCCCGTTATGTCACATGTATTATTTCCTGTGAAGGAAGCGCTATGTATATTCCCATTATGGTCACAAATTGGACGATACTGTATTTCCATTATGTCTCCTATTATTTTCCCATGATATCTCATAGAATACTGTCATCCAAAACCACATCATTATTGAATGATTGAAAATGATGCTCCGTTTTATGTCAAGATTGTCTTGACACTTAGACCCCCAAGATTTCAATAGCGCCTCACTTAAAAGATGACATTATTTTTGATTCAAATGAACTTTTATGGTGCAGAAGCTGCATGGTGCCTGTGCCTACAGTGTATGTATTTGTCAGTGTGTCTCTATCTGCATTTCTGTCTCTTGCTGGCCGCCAGCCTGTGTGATGATGTCAGCCTGTCTGTGATGTAAGAGAGACATTGTGATATCATCACATACTGTAGGCAGGATGGCAGGTGTAAAGCTTCTAAAAGAGAGAGGGAGGGAGAGAGGTAGAGGAGAGAGAGGGAGAAAGAGGGAGAGAGAGAGCAAGCAGCTCCTCCCTCCCATGCAAATGACTGGAGGCAGAGGAGTAGAGGGACAGAAGCCTGTGCTGCTTGTAATGGGACAGGATTTGGGGTGCTGTTTCATGCTCTATCTCCCTCCCTCCCACTGTCTCAGGTGCAGAAAGTTTTCAAGGGAGAGAGGAAAGGAAGAGGAAAATGGAAGCTGAGGAGAGCTGGTCCTGTCCCTCTTGTTGGTAAAGAGGGGGCATCCAGAAAGAGGTAAGGAGATAGTTTTATTTTAATTCAAGAAGGAGTGCCTGGTGGCGTAGCTGGTGTGCTCTGTCACACTACAGACCCCTCCCTGTGTGTGTGTGTGCGTGCGTGCGTGCGTGCGTGCGTGCGTGCGTGCGTGCGTGCGTCTGCAGGGGGTATCTGTCCCATCCATAGATATCAGGGGTACTGCAGCTGCTGCTGCTGTTCAAACTTTTGCTTTAGGCCCATTCCTTTGATGTTAATAAGCGTTTCTAGTACAATCTTTTTCGCTCTGTTCACCCACATCTTTACATTACCTCGTGTGTGTGTGTGTGTGTGTGTGTGTGTATGTGTGTGTACGTGTGTATAGCATGTGTTTGAAACACTATACTGTATCTGCATAGAAAAAAAGCCTTCTTTTAGTAATGTACAGTTCAAATACTGTATGAACATGACCCCATCTCATCTCATCCCCCTGACTCTGGATACAAAACATTCATGTATTCGTTTGCAACTTTTCATACAATTTGCTTGCACCATTTCAGAGAAATTAAATATTTAAAATGGAAATAAATTGGTAACTGCAGTAACAAACAACACTGTACATGCTAATAGTACATCCATGTAAGCAGTACATACATGCTCAGGAGTTGTTTTTTTGGATCGGTATATACTTGTCATTATCCACTTCAACCATTTTAATTCCCCCCTTTTAAATTATTGTACTGGTTGATGTGTATGTATATATATATATATATATATATATATATATATATATATAGATATATATCTATATATCTATATATATATATATATATATATTTCAACCATTATCACCTACAGTACAGTAGCATACAGTGCTCCCACTGCAGCAAGGGATTCTGGGAAATGACATGCAATGTTTACTCGCTCATCCCACAACGTGGCGGTATCAAATATAGCGTTTTCCCAGTTATTATATCCCTGCAGGATGTAGGATAATCCCAGCCAAACCCACATACTTACTACATTCCCGTTATGTCACATGTATTATTTCCTGTGAAGGAAGCGCTATGTATATTCCCATTATGGTCACAAATTGGACGATACTGTATTTCCATTATGTCTCCTATTATTTTCCCATGATATCTCATAGAATACTGTCATCCAAAACCACATCATTATTGAATGATTGAAAATGATGCTCCGTTTTATGTCAAGATTGTCTTGACACTTAGACCCCCAAGATTTCAATAGCGCCTCACTTAAAAGATGACATTATTTTTGATTCAAATGAACTTTTATGGTGCAGAAGCTGCATGGTGCCTGTGCCTACAGTGTATGTATTTGTCAGTGTGTCTCTATCTGCATTTCTGTCTCTTGCTGGCCGCCAGCCTGTGTGATGATGTCAGCCTGTCTGTGATGTAAGAGAGACATTGTGATATCATCACATACTGTAGGCAGGATGGCAGGTGTAAAGCTTCTAAAAGAGAGAGGGAGGGAGAGAGGTAGAGGAGAGAGAGGGAGAAAGAGGGAGAGAGAGAGCAAGCAGCTCCTCCCTCCCATGCAAATGACTGGAGGCAGAGGAGTAGAGGGACAGAAGCCTGTGCTGCTTGTAATGGGACAGGATTTGGGGTGCTGTTTCATGCTCTATCTCCCTCCCTCCCACTGTCTCAGGTGCAGAAAGTTTTCAAGGGAGAGAGGAAAGGAAGAGGAAAATGGAAGCTGAGGAGAGCTGGTCCTGTCCCTCTTGTTGGTAAAGAGGGGGCATCCAGAAAGAGGTAAGGAGATAGTTTTATTTTAATTCAAGAAGGAGTGCCTGGTGGCGTAGCTGGTGTGCTCTGTCACACTACAGACCCCTCCCTGTGTGTGTGTGTGTGTGTGTGCGTGTGTGCGTGCGTGCGTGCGTGCGTGCGTGCGTGCGTGCGTCTGCAGGGGGTATCTGTCCCATCCATAGATATCAGGGGTACTGCAGCTGCTGCTGCTGTTCAAACTTTTGCTTTAGGCCCATTCCTTTGATGTTAATAAGCGTTTCTAGTACAATCTTTTTCGCTCTGTTCACCCACATCTTTACATTACCTCGTGTGTGTGTGTGTGTGTGTGTGTGTGTATGTGTGTGTACGTGTGTATAGCATGTGTTTGAAACACTATACTGTATCTGCATAGAAAAAAAGCCTTCTTTTAGTAATGTACAGTTCAAATACTGTATGAACATGACCCCATCTCATCTCATCCCCCTGACTCTGGATACAAAACATTCATGTATTCGTTTGCAACTTTTCATACAATTTGCTTGCACCATTTCAGAGAAATTAAATATTTAAAATGGAAATAAATTGGTAACTGCAGTAACAAACAACACTGTACATGCTAATAGTACATCCATGTAAGCAGTACATACATGCTCAGGAGTTGTTTTTTTGGATCGGTATATACTTGTCATTATCCACTTCAACCATTTTAATTCCCCCCTTTTAAATTATTGTACTGGTTGATGTGTATGTATATATATATATATATATATATATATATATATATATATATAGATATATATCTATATATCTATATATATATATATATATATATTTCAACCATTATCACCTACAGTACAGTAGCATACAGTGCTCCCACTGCAGCAAGGGATTCTGGGAAATGACATGCAATGTTTACTCGCTCATCCCACAACGTGGCGGTATCAAATATAGCGTTTTCCCAGTTATTATATCCCTGCAGGATGTAGGATAATCCCAGCCAAACCCACATACTTACTACATTCCCGTTATGTCACATGTATTATTTCCTGTGAAGGAAGCGCTATGTATATTCCCATTATGGTCACAAATTGGACGATACTGTATTTCCATTATGTCTCCTATTATTTTCCCATGATATCTCATAGAATACTGTCATCCAAAACCACATCATTATTGAATGATTGAAAATGATGCTCCGTTTTATGTCAAGATTGTCTTGACACTTAGACCCCCAAGATTTCAATAGCGCCTCACTTAAAAGATGACATTATTTTTGATTCAAATGAACTTTTATGGTGCAGAAGCTGCATGGTGCCTGTGCCTACAGTGTATGTATTTGTCAGTGTGTCTCTATCTGCATTTCTGTCTCTTGCTGGCCGCCAGCCTGTGTGATGATGTCAGCCTGTCTGTGATGTAAGAGAGACATTGTGATATCATCACATACTGTAGGCAGGATGGCAGGTGTAAAGCTTCTAAAAGAGAGAGGGAGGGAGAGAGGTAGAGGAGAGAGAGGGAGAAAGAGGGAGAGAGAGAGCAAGCAGCTCCTCCCTCCCATGCAAATGACTGGAGGCAGAGGAGTAGAGGGACAGAAGCCTGTGCTGCTTGTAATGGGACAGGATTTGGGGTGCTGTTTCATGCTCTATCTCCCTCCCTCCCACTGTCTCAGGTGCAGAAAGTTTTCAAGGGAGAGAGGAAAGGAAGAGGAAAATGGAAGCTGAGGAGAGCTGGTCCTGTCCCTCTTGTTGGTAAAGAGGGGGCATCCAGAAAGAGGTAAGGAGATAGTTTTATTTTAATTCAAGAAGGAGTGCCTGGTGGCGTAGCTGGTGTGCTCTGTCACACTACAGACCCCTCCCTGTGTGTGTGTGTGTGTGTGTGCGTGTGTGCGTGCGTGCGTGCGTGCGTGCGTGCGTGCGTGCGTGCGTGCGTGCGTGCGTGCGTGCGTGCGTCTGCAGGGGGTATCTGTCCCATCCATAGATATCAGGGGTACTGCAGCTGCTGCTGCTGTTCAAACTTTTGCTTTAGGCCCATTCCTTTGATGTTAATAAGCGTTTCTAGTACAATCTTTTTCGCTCTGTTCACCCACATCTTTACATTACCTCGTGTGTGTGTGTGTGTGTGTGTGTGTGTATGTGTGTGTACGTGTGTATAGCATGTGTTTGAAACACTATACTGTATCTGCATAGAAAAAAAGCCTTCTTTTAGTAATGTACAGTTCAAATACTGTATGAACATGACCCCATCTCATCTCATCCCCCTGACTCTGGATACAAAACATTCATGTATTCGTTTGCAACTTTTCATACAATTTGCTTGCACCATTTCAGAGAAATTAAATATTTAAAATGGAAATAAATTGGTAACTGCAGTAACAAACAACACTGTACATGCTAATAGTACATCCATGTAAGCAGTACATACATGCTCAGGAGTTGTTTTTTTGGATCGGTATATACTTGTCATTATCCACTTCAACCATTTTAATTCCCCCCTTTTAAATTATTGTACTGGTTGATGTGTATGTATATATATATATATATATATATATATATATATATATATAGATATATATCTATATATCTATATATATATATATATATATATTTCAACCATTATCACCTACAGTACAGTAGCATACAGTGCTCCCACTGCAGCAAGGGATTCTGGGAAATGACATGCAATGTTTACTCGCTCATCCCACAACGTGGCGGTATCAAATATAGCGTTTTCCCAGTTATTATATCCCTGCAGGATGTAGGATAATCCCAGCCAAACCCACATACTTACTACATTCCCGTTATGTCACATGTATTATTTCCTGTGAAGGAAGCGCTATGTATATTCCCATTATGGTCACAAATTGGACGATACTGTATTTCCATTATGTCTCCTATTATTTTCCCATGATATCTCATAGAATACTGTCATCCAAAACCACATCATTATTGAATGATTGAAAATGATGCTCCGTTTTATGTCAAGATTGTCTTGACACTTAGACCCCCAAGATTTCAATAGCGCCTCACTTAAAAGATGACATTATTTTTGATTCAAATGAACTTTTATGGTGCAGAAGCTGCATGGTGCCTGTGCCTACAGTGTATGTATTTGTCAGTGTGTCTCTATCTGCATTTCTGTCTCTTGCTGGCCGCCAGCCTGTGTGATGATGTCAGCCTGTCTGTGATGTAAGAGAGACATTGTGATATCATCACATACTGTAGGCAGGATGGCAGGTGTAAAGCTTCTAAAAGAGAGAGGGAGGGAGAGAGGTAGAGGAGAGAGAGGGAGAAAGAGGGAGAGAGAGAGCAAGCAGCTCCTCCCTCCCATGCAAATGACTGGAGGCAGAGGAGTAGAGGGACAGAAGCCTGTGCTGCTTGTAATGGGACAGGATTTGGGGTGCTGTTTCATGCTCTATCTCCCTCCCTCCCACTGTCTCAGGTGCAGAAAGTTTTCAAGGGAGAGAGGAAAGGAAGAGGAAAATGGAAGCTGAGGAGAGCTGGTCCTGTCCCTCTTGTTGGTAAAGAGGGGGCATCCAGAAAGAGGTAAGGAGATAGTTTTATTTTAATTCAAGAAGGAGTGCCTGGTGGCGTAGCTGGTGTGCTCTGTCACACTACAGACCCCTCCCTGTGTGTGTGTGTGTGTGCGTGCGTGCGTGCGTGCGTGCGTGCGTGCGTGCGTGCGTGCGTGCGTGCGTGCGTCTGCAGGGGGTATCTGTCCCATCCATAGATATCAGGGGTACTGCAGCTGCTGCTGCTGTTCAAACTTTTGCTTTAGGCCCATTCCTTTGATGTTAATAAGCGTTTCTAGTACAATCTTTTTCGCTCTGTTCACCCACATCTTTACATTACCTCGTGTGTGTGTGTGTGTGTGTGTGTGTGTGTGTGTATGTGTATGTGTGTGTACGTGTGTATAGCATGTGTTTGAAACACTATACTGTATCTGCATAGAAAAAAAGCCTTCTTTTAGTAATGTACAGTTCAAATACTGTATGAACATGACCCCATCTCATCTCATCCCCCTGACTCTGGATACAAAACATTCATGTATTCGTTTGCAACTTTTCATACAATTTGCTTGCACCATTTCAGAGAAATTAAATATTTAAAATGGAAATAAATTGGTAACTGCAGTAACAAACAACACTGTACATGCTAATAGTACATCCATGTAAGCAGTACATACATGCTCAGGAGTTGTTTTTTTGGATCGGTATATACTTGTCATTATCCACTTCAACCATTTTAATTCCCCCCTTTTAAATTATTGTACTGGTTGATGTGTATGTATATATATATATATATATATATATATATATATATATATATATATATATAGATATATATCTATATATCTATATATATATATATATATATATTTCAACCATTATCACCTACAGTACAGTAGCATACAGTGCTCCCACTGCAGCAAGGGATTCTGGGAAATGACATGCAATGTTTACTCGCTCATCCCACAACGTGGCGGTATCAAATATAGCGTTTTCCCAGTTATTATATCCCTGCAGGATGTAGGATAATCCCAGCCAAACCCACATACTTACTACATTCCCGTTATGTCACATGTATTATTTCCTGTGAAGGAAGCGCTATGTATATTCCCATTATGGTCACAAATTGGACGATACTGTATTTCCATTATGTCTCCTATTATTTTCCCATGATATCTCATAGAATACTGTCATCCAAAACCACATCATTATTGAATGATTGAAAATGATGCTCCGTTTTATGTCAAGATTGTCTTGACACTTAGACCCCCAAGATTTCAATAGCGCCTCACTTAAAAGATGACATTATTTTTGATTCAAATGAACTTTTATGGTGCAGAAGCTGCATGGTGCCTGTGCCTACAGTGTATGTATTTGTCAGTGTGTCTCTATCTGCATTTCTGTCTCTTGCTGGCCGCCAGCCTGTGTGATGATGTCAGCCTGTCTGTGATGTAAGAGAGACATTGTGATATCATCACATACTGTAGGCAGGATGGCAGGTGTAAAGCTTCTAAAAGAGAGAGGGAGGGAGAGAGGTAGAGGAGAGAGAGGGAGAAAGAGGGAGAGAGAGAGCAAGCAGCTCCTCCCTCCCATGCAAATGACTGGAGGCAGAGGAGTAGAGGGACAGAAGCCTGTGCTGCTTGTAATGGGACAGGATTTGGGGTGCTGTTTCATGCTCTATCTCCCTCCCTCCCACTGTCTCAGGTGCAGAAAGTTTTCAAGGGAGAGAGGAAAGGAAGAGGAAAATGGAAGCTGAGGAGAGCTGGTCCTGTCCCTCTTGTTGGTAAAGAGGGGGCATCCAGAAAGAGGTAAGGAGATAGTTTTATTTTAATTCAAGAAGGAGTGCCTGGTGGCGTAGCTGGTGTGCTCTGTCACACTACAGACCCCTCCCTGTGTGTGTGTGTGTGTGTGTGCGTGCGTGCGTGCGTGCGTGCGTGCGTGCGTGCGTGCGTGCGTGCGTGCGTCTGCAGGGGGTATCTGTCCCATCCATAGATATCAGGGGTACTGCAGCTGCTGCTGCTGTTCAAACTTTTGCTTTAGGCCCATTCCTTTGATGTTAATAAGCGTTTCTAGTACAATCTTTTTCGCTCTGTTCACCCACATCTTTACATTACCTCGTGTGTGTGTGTGTGTGTGTGTGTGTGTATGTGTGTGTACGTGTGTATAGCATGTGTTTGAAACACTATACTGTATCTGCATAGAAAAAAAGCCTTCTTTTAGTAATGTACAGTTCAAATACTGTATGAACATGACCCCATCTCATCTCATCCCCCTGACTCTGGATACAAAACATTCATGTATTCGTTTGCAACTTTTCATACAATTTGCTTGCACCATTTCAGAGAAATTAAATATTTAAAATGGAAATAAATTGGTAACTGCAGTAACAAACAACACTGTACATGCTAATAGTACATCCATGTAAGCAGTACATACATGCTCAGGAGTTGTTTTTTTGGATCGGTATATACTTGTCATTATCCACTTCAACCATTTTAATTCCCCCCTTTTAAATTATTGTACTGGTTGATGTGTATGTATATATATATATATATATATATATATATATATATATATAGATATATATCTATATATCTATATATATATATATATATATATTTCAACCATTATCACCTACAGTACAGTAGCATACAGTGCTCCCACTGCAGCAAGGGATTCTGGGAAATGACATGCAATGTTTACTCGCTCATCCCACAACGTGGCGGTATCAAATATAGCGTTTTCCCAGTTATTATATCCCTGCAGGATGTAGGATAATCCCAGCCAAACCCACATACTTACTACATTCCCGTTATGTCACATGTATTATTTCCTGTGAAGGAAGCGCTATGTATATTCCCATTATGGTCACAAATTGGACGATACTGTATTTCCATTATGTCTCCTATTATTTTCCCATGATATCTCATAGAATACTGTCATCCAAAACCACATCATTATTGAATGATTGAAAATGATGCTCCGTTTTATGTCAAGATTGTCTTGACACTTAGACCCCCAAGATTTCAATAGCGCCTCACTTAAAAGATGACATTATTTTTGATTCAAATGAACTTTTATGGTGCAGAAGCTGCATGGTGCCTGTGCCTACAGTGTATGTATTTGTCAGTGTGTCTCTATCTGCATTTCTGTCTCTTGCTGGCCGCCAGCCTGTGTGATGATGTCAGCCTGTCTGTGATGTAAGAGAGACATTGTGATATCATCACATACTGTAGGCAGGATGGCAGGTGTAAAGCTTCTAAAAGAGAGAGGGAGGGAGAGAGGTAGAGGAGAGAGAGGGAGAAAGAGGGAGAGAGAGAGCAAGCAGCTCCTCCCTCCCATGCAAATGACTGGAGGCAGAGGAGTAGAGGGACAGAAGCCTGTGCTGCTTGTAATGGGACAGGATTTGGGGTGCTGTTTCATGCTCTATCTCCCTCCCTCCCACTGTCTCAGGTGCAGAAAGTTTTCAAGGGAGAGAGGAAAGGAAGAGGAAAATGGAAGCTGAGGAGAGCTGGTCCTGTCCCTCTTGTTGGTAAAGAGGGGGCATCCAGAAAGAGGTAAGGAGATAGTTTTATTTTAATTCAAGAAGGAGTGCCTGGTGGCGTAGCTGGTGTGCTCTGTCACACTACAGACCCCTCCCTGTGTGTGTGTGTGTGTGCGTGCGTGCGTGCGTGCGTGCGTGCGTGCGTGCGTGCGTCTGCAGGGGGTATCTGTCCCATCCATAGATATCAGGGGTACTGCAGCTGCTGCTGCTGTTCAAACTTTTGCTTTAGGCCCATTCCTTTGATGTTAATAAGCGTTTCTAGTACAATCTTTTTCGCTCTGTTCACCCACATCTTTACATTACCTCGTGTGTGTGTGTGTGTGTGTGTGTGTGTGTGTGTATGTGTATGTGTGTGTACGTGTGTATAGCATGTGTTTGAAACACTATACTGTATCTGCATAGAAAAAAAGCCTTCTTTTAGTAATGTACAGTTCAAATACTGTATGAACATGACCCCATCTCATCTCATCCCCCTGACTCTGGATACAAAACATTCATGTATTCGTTTGCAACTTTTCATACAATTTGCTTGCACCATTTCAGAGAAATTAAATATTTAAAATGGAAATAAATTGGTAACTGCAGTAACAAACAACACTGTACATGCTAATAGTACATCCATGTAAGCAGTACATACATGCTCAGGAGTTGTTTTTTTGGATCGGTATATACTTGTCATTATCCACTTCAACCATTTTAATTCCCCCCTTTTAAATTATTGTACTGGTTGATGTGTATGTATATATATATATATATATATATATATATATATATATATATATATATATAGATATATATCTATATATCTATATATATATATATATATATATTTCAACCATTATCACCTACAGTACAGTAGCATACAGTGCTCCCACTGCAGCAAGGGATTCTGGGAAATGACATGCAATGTTTACTCGCTCATCCCACAACGTGGCGGTATCAAATATAGCGTTTTCCCAGTTATTATATCCCTGCAGGATGTAGGATAATCCCAGCCAAACCCACATACTTACTACATTCCCGTTATGTCACATGTATTATTTCCTGTGAAGGAAGCGCTATGTATATTCCCATTATGGTCACAAATTGGACGATACTGTATTTCCATTATGTCTCCTATTATTTTCCCATGATATCTCATAGAATACTGTCATCCAAAACCACATCATTATTGAATGATTGAAAATGATGCTCCGTTTTATGTCAAGATTGTCTTGACACTTAGACCCCCAAGATTTCAATAGCGCCTCACTTAAAAGATGACATTATTTTTGATTCAAATGAACTTTTATGGTGCAGAAGCTGCATGGTGCCTGTGCCTACAGTGTATGTATTTGTCAGTGTGTCTCTATCTGCATTTCTGTCTCTTGCTGGCCGCCAGCCTGTGTGATGATGTCAGCCTGTCTGTGATGTAAGAGAGACATTGTGATATCATCACATACTGTAGGCAGGATGGCAGGTGTAAAGCTTCTAAAAGAGAGAGGGAGGGAGAGAGGTAGAGGAGAGAGAGGGAGAAAGAGGGAGAGAGAGAGCAAGCAGCTCCTCCCTCCCATGCAAATGACTGGAGGCAGAGGAGTAGAGGGACAGAAGCCTGTGCTGCTTGTAATGGGACAGGATTTGGGGTGCTGTTTCATGCTCTATCTCCCTCCCTCCCACTGTCTCAGGTGCAGAAAGTTTTCAAGGGAGAGAGGAAAGGAAGAGGAAAATGGAAGCTGAGGAGAGCTGGTCCTGTCCCTCTTGTTGGTAAAGAGGGGGCATCCAGAAAGAGGTAAGGAGATAGTTTTATTTTAATTCAAGAAGGAGTGCCTGGTGGCGTAGCTGGTGTGCTCTGTCACACTACAGACCCCTCCCTGTGTGTGTGTGTGTGTGCGTGCGTGCGTGCGTGCGTGCGTGCGTGCGTGCGTCTGCAGGGGGTATCTGTCCCATCCATAGATATCAGGGGTACTGCAGCTGCTGCTGCTGTTCAAACTTTTGCTTTAGGCCCATTCCTTTGATGTTAATAAGCGTTTCTAGTACAATCTTTTTCGCTCTGTTCACCCACATCTTTACATTACCTCGTGTGTGTGTGTGTGTGTGTGTGTGTGTGTGTGTGTGTATGTGTATGTGTGTGTACGTGTGTATAGCATGTGTTTGAAACACTATACTGTATCTGCATAGAAAAAAAGCCTTCTTTTAGTAATGTACAGTTCAAATACTGTATGAACATGACCCCATCTCATCTCATCCCCCTGACTCTGGATACAAAACATTCATGTATTCGTTTGCAACTTTTCATACAATTTGCTTGCACCATTTCAGAGAAATTAAATATTTAAAATGGAAATAAATTGGTAACTGCAGTAACAAACAACACTGTACATGCTAATAGTACATCCATGTAAGCAGTACATACATGCTCAGGAGTTGTTTTTTTGGATCGGTATATACTTGTCATTATCCACTTCAACCATTTTAATTCCCCCCTTTTAAATTATTGTACTGGTTGATGTGTATGTATATATATATATATATATATATATATATATATATATATATATATATATATATAGATATATATCTATATATCTATATATATATATATATATATATTTCAACCATTATCACCTACAGTACAGTAGCATACAGTGCTCCCACTGCAGCAAGGGATTCTGGGAAATGACATGCAATGTTTACTCGCTCATCCCACAACGTGGCGGTATCAAATATAGCGTTTTCCCAGTTATTATATCCCTGCAGGATGTAGGATAATCCCAGCCAAACCCACATACTTACTACATTCCCGTTATGTCACATGTATTATTTCCTGTGAAGGAAGCGCTATGTATATTCCCATTATGGTCACAAATTGGACGATACTGTATTTCCATTATGTCTCCTATTATTTTCCCATGATATCTCATAGAATACTGTCATCCAAAACCACATCATTATTGAATGATTGAAAATGATGCTCCGTTTTATGTCAAGATTGTCTTGACACTTAGACCCCCAAGATTTCAATAGCGCCTCACTTAAAAGATGACATTATTTTTGATTCAAATTAACTTTTATGGTGCAGAAGCTGCATGGTGCCTGTGCCTACAGTGTATGTATTTGTCAGTGTGTCTCTATCTGCATTTCTGTCTCTTGCTGGCCGCCAGCCTGTGTGATGATGTCAGCCTGTCTGTGATGTAAGAGAGACATTGTGATATCATCACATACTGTAGGCAGGATGGCAGGTGTAAAGCTTCTAAAAGAGAGAGGGAGGGAGAGAGGTAGAGGAGAGAGAGGGAGAAAGAGGGAGAGAGAGAGCAAGCAGCTCCTCCCTCCCATGCAAATGACTGGAGGCAGAGGAGTAGAGGGACAGAAGCCTGTGCTGCTTGTAATGGGACAGGATTTGGGGTGCTGTTTCATGCTCTATCTCCCTCCCTCCCACTGTCTCAGGTGCAGAAAGTTTTCAAGGGAGAGAGGAAAGGAAGAGGAAAATGGAAGCTGAGGAGAGCTGGTCCTGTCCCTCTTGTTGGTAAAGAGGGGGCATCCAGAAAGAGGTAAGGAGATAGTTTTATTTTAATTCAAGAAGGAGTGCCTGGTGGCGTAGCTGGTGTGCTCTGTCACACTACAGACCCCTCCCTGTGTGTGTGTGTGTGTGTGCGTGCGTGCGTGCGTGCGTGCGTGCGTGCGTGCGTGCGTGCGTGCGTCTGCAGGGGGTATCTGTCCCATCCATAGATATCAGGGGTACTGCAGCTGCTGCTGCTGTTCAAACTTTTGCTTTAGGCCCATTCCTTTGATGTTAATAAGCGTTTCTAGTACAATCTTTTTCGCTCTGTTCACCCACATCTTTACATTACCTCGTGTGTGTGTGTGTGTGTGTGTGTGTGTGTGTGTATGTGTATGTGTGTGTACGTGTGTATAGCATGTGTTTGAAACACTATACTGTATCTGCATAGAAAAAAAGCCTTCTTTTAGTAATGTACAGTTCAAATACTGTATGAACATGACCCCATCTCATCTCATCCCCCTGACTCTGGATACAAAACATTCATGTATTCGTTTGCAACTTTTCATACAATTTGCTTGCACCATTTCAGAGAAATTAAATATTTAAAATGGAAATAAATTGGTAACTGCAGTAACAAACAACACTGTACATGCTAATAGTACATCCATGTAAGCAGTACATACATGCTCAGGAGTTGTTTTTTTGGATCGGTATATACTTGTCATTATCCACTTCAACCATTTTAATTCCCCCCTTTTAAATTATTGTACTGGTTGATGTGTATGTATATATATATATATATATATATATATATATATATATATAGATATATATCTATATATCTATATATATATATATATATATATTTCAACCATTATCACCTACAGTACAGTAGCATACAGTGCTCCCACTGCAGCAAGGGATTCTGGGAAATGACATGCAATGTTTACTCGCTCATCCCACAACGTGGCGGTATCAAATATAGCGTTTTCCCAGTTATTATATCCCTGCAGGATGTAGGATAATCCCAGCCAAACCCACATACTTACTACATTCCCGTTA